>NC_133619.1:304328885-304386385 GCF_048593235.1 Sminthopsis crassicaudata | reverse complement strand
ATTTATAATTACTCATGTTTTCCTGGTTCCCAGGTTCTATGTACCATACCTTTCAAATCTGTTATATGCATCTATATGCAGGTGGAAAGAAAAAGTTAGATACAGAGAGAAAGAGAGAGACAGAAAGTAAGAAACAGAGAGACACAAAGAGAGGCAGAAACAGAGAGAAAAGGGGAGGAAAGAGTACCAGACCTGTGGCTTCATTTGTATAGGGAAATCCCAGTGAGGAAACTCCTTTAACCAATAAAGACTGGCATCTGCTTTGCAACATACATATATGTGTTTGTGTGTATAAATACACATAATATATGTGTGTATATAATATATGTGTATGTTTAAATGTATATATATATTTATATTTCAATAAGTATATATATATATATATATATATATATATATATATATATATATATATATATATATATATATATAAACACACACATACCATCAAAGTTGACCTATCATCTAGAAAATGTATCCATATCACGGGAAAAGGAAATAGACCTGTCATGTAATAATGCTGAGGGATAATAGGTATATAGTCCAAGAGCTTCATAGACCCCTACAAAAAATAAAAATACCTAGAGAAGGGACATTCTACCATATTATGGAACTCCTTCTTAGAGGATCTATTTAAAAACATATAAATAAAAGTTACACAGGATGAAAAAAGAAGGCTGTAATCTGAATTAAGGGAGGAAATGCATCCTGAATGGATGAGATTGTAGATAAATTAAAATTATTTAACAATTTTCATCATTTTTCAAACTGCACATATAAGATTCCTAAGACAAAAGCATCCATGCTTGAAATGTTTTGATGAATCATGACCACCATGTGACTTCACCACAACCATCTCCAGCCATTTGGAACAGTGTATTCCCCTAGAACAGGGGTTCAGAATGTCAGGCCAAAGGCAATCACAGATGATGATGATGAGCTGAAAGCTGGGTATAACCACCTCTGAACTGCTTGAGTCTATAAATTGATAATTTTGTATGGCCAGAAAATGATATTATAAATATCCAAATGGCCCTTAGCAGGGAAAAAAAATAAAAATAAAAATAAAAAACGGTTCCCCATCCCTACCTCAGAATAAGCTGCCAGAGCCATCTGTTTAGATAGATAATCAGAAAAAAATCTTGGATCTGCTACTAATTATAGTACATAATTCATCTATGCAGTTTTGTTTCCCTTATCTGGAAAACAAGTGTGTTTGGAGTTGGTGACTGATAAGAATCCTCCCTCATCTAAATTTCTAGAATTCCTATTCCATTTCAGTGTGCCCAGAAATGGATTGTAATTGTCCCATTACTGGAACTGTCTTTACTATTATACTCACTTATCTTCCTCCAAAAGTCAGCAGTTTTCTTTGCTTTTGGAAGATTCTCCATTTCTGAGTTTGGTTTTGAATTCCTTTTCTGAACTCTGTATTGAACTTGATTTGTTCCCACATCTTGTACATCATCAGTATAAAAATCAGCCTCATTACAAGACCATGTTTTTCTTCCCACAGAAAATTCCTGACTGGATACTTAAGTCTTCAGTCAGGGAAATTGTTGCTCCATTCACAAGGTGGAAGCAAGGGAAATCCCTCACCAAATGAGCAGTCCCCATGCCTGCCTTCAATATCATTCTCCATCTATATGTTCCTTCCCTCTTATTCTGAATCCTACTCCTTTCCCCTGCCCAGGCTTGTCATAGAATCTGCCTTTATTTCCTTTAACCGCTCCCTTCTCCTTTCTCACACTACACCCTAGCTATAGCATCTATAGAATCTAAACAACATCTGCATGAGACAAAGGAAGAGAGAAAGAGAGCTAGAAACAGATTGTAGTTTTCTATTCCCAAAATTCTAAATTATCTCACCAAGATAGCTCCAGTTCACCTGAACTTTAACCACTGTCATTTCCTCTGCCCTGACATCTTTATTGCTATTTCCCCCATTCATCCCATATCTTTCTCAGACTTCAAATTCCTCTCATCTCAGAGTTCTTTTTCTGTGCCCAATGAACTTTTTAAAAAACTATATTTGTATAACTGCATTCCAATATAATTATATTTCTTTGTAATCCTATGTACTCTATTTCTTACATTTAAGTATATCATTCTGAGAAGAAATCCATAGGATTCACCATACTACCAGGGTCCTTCACACACACACTGTTCTATAACAAATCTTAGGCTGATGGAACTAAACTGGGGATAGCTACTACTTAGATCCTATAGGAATTCCCTTTCCAAATTTTCCTTGAAATTCAGTATTATCTAAAAACTTCAGATCCTACATACTTTGAAAAGGACATTCATGGGACCACAGGGTGGCACAGTGGATAAAGCATCAGCCCTGAAGTCAGGAGGACCTAAGTAAAAATTTGACCTCAGACACTTAACACTTCAGAGCTGTGTGACCCTAGTTAGACAAGTCACTTAACCCCACTTGCCTTAGCCAAAAAAAAAAAAAAAAAAAAAAAAAGGACATCCATTTTAATGAAATAACTGGGAGAGGAAGACTATAACTTCCTTTGAATTGATTGGAACAAAGTAAACCCTCCAATAATTTGGAGGTTCAATTAAGAAATTGAAGATCATTACTCCAGAAAAGGAGTTTGGACAGAGCTGCAAGAGCCAAAAAGTCTCTGGTATTGAGGCCTTAAGATGCTAGTTTCAGAGATTCCCATTCAACCTGGCTGTTTATGTGAGCACTTTGTATTCCTCCCCTCTTCCCACTGCCTGGCACAGTTATCCTCCTTACACAGTTAGCTACTAACACACACAAAGACACTGACAGCATGAGTTACTTTCAGTCTGTGAGCCTGCTTGGCCATAAGGATCATAAAAAGTCTTGATTTATGTCTAGATATGTCCTAACAGAAAGAAGTGGGAGCCAGAGAACTAGGTTTGGAATTTTAGCTCTTCTGTTTATCTTGTATAATCTCAGCTAATCTCACTAAGCCTTATTTGCCCCATCTGTCAAATGAAGAGGTTGAACTAATTAACCTCTAAAGTCCCTTCCAGCTCTCAAACTATGTCCTATAAGCAGGCAAACACCCTTAGGATATACATTTCTTTTAGAAAATTAGGGTTTTTTTTCCCCATTGCAATGCCTTCCTGATGAATTTATCTTCAATTTATACTATTGTTGTTCAGTAGTTTCAGATTCTTCATGACCTCATTTGGGGTTTTCTTGGCAAAGATACTAAAATAATTTGCCATTTTCTTTTCCATCTCATTTTACAGATGAGGAAATGAACAGGATTAAGTGACCCTTTACAGCTAGTTAGTATTTGAGGCTGGATTTGAATTCATTAAAATGAGTTTTCAAGGCCCGTACTCTACCATCTAATAAACAGGAGTTTCTTTACACTACAGTATCTAGTTTGTAAAGTTATTCATATACTGTCTCCCCATTAGATTATGAACTCCTTGAGAACAAATGGTGTGTATGTGAGTATGTGTGTGTGTGTGTATTTCCATTTCTTTGTATCCCTAACTCTTAGCATAGTGCGTGGCATATAATAAGTGCCTAATAAATACTTGTTGAATCATTGTATCTCCAGAAGGATTTGATGTGATTGAACTTCATATATAATCCAAGTTGGTCTTTGAAATATATATGTCAAATATGTCTATTGAGTTAAATGCATTTATGTTTTTTATTTAATTTTGGGGAAATGAGGATATACTTCAAATTGCTTATTAGGCTTTTCATTTATCACTCAAACCTTTGTTTATTTTCGCACCTGAAATGTCACCCTATGCATAAAATTCACTTTAAGGTGTATTGATAATTCCCAGCTATGGGCAGAATCCCTAAAATCCAATCCAAATCCAATAAATATTTAAATACTTAGCCTACTATGTGTCAAACATTGTGCTAAAGGCTAATAAAGTCTTATCTATGGAACAACATCTTTTAACTAAGAATTAACAAACTGAAAGAACACTTTAAAAAATTAATATAATTGAATTCATTGGACATTTTTTAACCACCTATTATTGCCAAATTGCATTATACTAAGCACTGAGGGAAATAAAAAGACAAAATTAGCTATATTCCTGCCCTCAAGGAGTTTACATCTTGGAAATATGCCCTTTGAGAGCCAGTCATTATTGACTCAAAGGGAAATCCCTTCTATAGATCAAAGAATCAAGTGAGATTTCAGGGTAAGCCCCCAAATTCTCCCTTATCTTACACTGACTTTTTTCACACCTCTTCTTCAGATCAGCTGACCACTTCTCAGGTATCTCAGCCTGATACATTTCCTGAGTCAGAAGCATTAGCCATGAAGAACCTACACTTCAATAGTAAAAAACTACATGAAAATAAATGTAAATGGGACTTCTGCAGTCCTCCTTTCTGTTCATGCTCCAGTAGACTGGTAGATTTCCACTATGAAAAGTTCTGCATTTATTTAGCTGCTGTGTTAAAGCAGGGGGATTTTGAGGTTTTTAAAAATTATTATTATTTTAAGGACAGCTATATTTCTCACTTCTGCAATTTTCTTCTTTTACATCCCATTATTCAGAATGGATCTGAAAAATCCTAATGCTAATGCACTCTTATCTCACCAGCTTTTCAAGACAATAAATGGATCCCAGGAATATTCTCCAAGTCCTGAAGTTTCTGGAGGTCAAAGCCTGTAGTCACGAATGTTATACTCCCATTATAACCTTTCTGGTTTAGGTCCTATCTCCTGGTCCTATCAGATATCTCCTGGAATATTGAAAGAGTTTCCAAATGCTGTTGTTGCCATCTCTGTTCTACTCCCTCCATAAGCCTCCTTTCAAAATGCTAATCAAGCCACTACTCTATTCAAAATTCCAAAAATCTTACTAGGGCTTCCCCCTGCCTACTGATTAAAGTGTGAATGGATTGTCCTCGCTTACAACGTCTGCCACCATCTGGTTCTCACCTACTTTTAGTTCTTTAGCTCTTGTCACTTCACTTAGTCTTTACTCTAGCTAAAATAGATTCTTCTTCATCCTCCACTCTCACCTTTCCACACCATAAGCAAAGAACTTAGATCACTTGGGGAAAACAGCATGGGAAAATGGTGGGGAGGGGATGCACGAGGGGAAAATTCTAAAAAGATGTCAGAATAGATATTATTAAGTATTAAAGTACCAAATTCTCCACATTTTCTCCACAAACAAGACAAAATAGCACTTCAGGGTGAATGCAATATGGCAAAAATAAACAACAAATGGGACAGAGCAGCAGTCTTCTGGGACAACTGGAAAAGACCAAGGAAAGACCACAGGATAGAGATTTAGCCTAAGTACAAAAACCTCCAGATTATCTAGCTCAAACAACAAACTACAAACAGTGGAGATAGTGAGTTAGGAGATAGCATCAACTTCAGCCACAGGAATTCTTACTCCACAGACAATGTGGAAAAGTTACATCTAAGCAGGGGAAAATTGAAGGACCTGAAAAGGAACCAGTACATGTCAGGAGTGAGTGCAGATGCAATGAGATGGGAAAACTGCTGGTTGTGGGCACTTTTAGGAAAGCTGAGATATTGGTTACATTCTAGACCAGAGGGAAGAATTAAAGATTCTAAAGAATATTTTTAGCATAAAATGTCTAAGAACCCTAGCTATGGCTTGGAGGAAAAAAGGAATGTTGAGGTTAGGCTCTAGAGAAATCCCAAAAAATAATAGTAAGAAAGGCATGAGGCTATAGGTACCATCACCTGCAACCCAGGACTAGAGTTGATCAAAAGAACAAGCTACTAAAAAAAATTTTTTTTAATTAAAATAAAATAAAATAAAATTAGAAAGCAAAGGAAAAAGAACCCAATCATAGTCAGCCACTATGAGAATAGAGAAGGCAAGAGTTTATCTTCAGAGAAGGATACTAAAGCAAAAAAGTCTCTCCTATCACAAAGAGTAATATCAATTGGTGTTCTGTTCAGAAAGAGATCTTGAAAGAACTTACAAAGGACTTTAAAAACCAATTAAGAAAGATTGAGGAAAAATTAAGGGGCAGGGAAGAAAAATCCAAAAAAATTATGAAAAGAAAATGAACTAACTGGAAAAGGAGATTCAGAATCTTAAGAAAGAAAACTTCTTAAAAACTAGAATTGGGCAAGGGGAAGCAAATAATATAAGATATCAAAAAATAATAAAACAAAATGAAGAGAATAAGAAAAATAAAGAATCTGAAACATCTATAACAAAAACAACTAATCTGGAGAACAGATCAAGAAGAAAAGAAAAAAAAAATAAGAATAATTGGACATCCTAAAAGCTACAATCAAAAAAAGACGATCTTAATATAATACAAGAAATAATTAAGGGAAATTTCCCTAAAGTTTTATAACAAGAGGGGGAAAAAAGAAATGGAAAAAATCCACCAATCACCCTCTGAAAGAGAAGGATGAAAACCTACTGGAATAGTATAACTATATTTCCAAACCCCCAGGTTAAGGAGAAAATATTATTGGCAACAAGAAAAAAACAATATAAATACTGCAATCACAATTACAATTACACAAGATACTAAAAGAGTGGAGGATTTGGAACACTATTAAGAGCAAAAGAACTGGGATTGCAGCCAAAAATAACCTATTCAGTAAAGTTAATATTGAAGGGAAAAAAATTTAATATTTGGTGAATTGACAGACTTTCAACATTTTGTTGCAATAAGACCAGGACTTAATATAAAATTTGACATATGATATCCAGGAGAAATATAAGGTAAACATCAAAGACCATTTATTTAAGATTCGATGAGTATAAACTGTTAACTTTTTATACAGGGAAATATAAACTGTATGCTTAAGATTGTCATTAGTATATGAAGGGTTCAAAAGAAAAATTGGGGGAAAACTAATTATGATGTGATGATTCTAAAAAAAGGAACTGTATAGGAAAAAGTAAAAAGGGCAATTATTTCATACAAATGAGGCATGAAAAGAAGAATCAATATAAAGGAATCAGGTGTGGATATATATATAGCAAGAACCCTACTCTCATCAGATTAGAGTTAAAGAGGCAACACATTAAATATCTAGAAGGGTATAAAAATCTTCTAAATCTATAAATAAGTAAGAGGCTGGGGGGACAGAATAAAGGGGGAGGGTATAGAAGGGTGTATAGATTAAGATTTAGGAGAGTGGGAGAAAAATAGGGAGTGACCTTTAAAGGGGTGGATAAAACAAGGAAAAGGAAGTAGGGGAGAGAATAAAGGATTCTTTAAAAATATGAGATAGGGAAATAGAAATTAGAAGCAAACTAGAGGAGAGATAGGATAAAAAGAGAGACTAAGAAGGGCCATAGTGAGAAAGATTAGGATGGAGAAAAATACGCAAACAATAATTATAACTTTGAATGTGAATAGAATGAATTCACCCATAAAACAGGAATGGTCAGCAGAATGCATTACAGTATGCTGCTTACAAGAAATACATTTTAAAATAAGATACACACATCATTAAAATAAATAACTAGAACAGAATGTACTATGCCCCAGCTAATGCAGCAACAACAACAACAACAACAACAACAAAAACAGGAGTGGCAATAATGATATCAAAGTCGAAACTCAAATAGATTTAATTAATAGAGATAAATAAGGAGGATACATTATAATAAAATACCCCATAGGTAATGAAGTAATATCATACCAAATTTATAAGCACCAAGCATCTATATTTTTAAAAGAAAAGTTAAGTGAATTACAGTTGAAAATCAATTGTTGTATCATAATAGTGAGGGACTTTAATCTTCCCCTCTCAGAACTAGACAAATGTAACCAATAAATGAATAAGAAAGAAATGAAGTAACTGAATAAAATTTCAGATAAGCTAGCTATGATAAACATCTGGAGATAATTAAATGAAAGTAGAAAGGAATGCATCTTTTCTTAGTGGTACATGATATCTTTACAAAGATTGGCCACATACTCAGGCACAAAAATTTTATAGCTAAAAGCAAAAAAGTATAAATATTAAACACTTTCTTTATAGACCACAAAACAATAAAAATCACATTTAATAGGGAACATGGAAACATAAGGGGGAAAAAATCTAATTGGAAAATGAACAACCTAATCTTAAAGTATTTATGGATTAATTCTGCAGAGCAATTTGGAATTATGCCCAAAAGGCTATCAAACTGTGTATATTCTTTATTCCAGCACTGTCTCTACTGGGTCTGTATCCTAAAGAGATCATAAAAAATTAGGAAAGGACATACTTGTGCAAAAATGTTTGTAGCAGCCTTTTTGTAGTGGCAAGAAACTGGAAACTGAGTAGATGCCCATCAGTTGGAAAATAGCTGAATAAGTTATGATATGTGAATATTATGGAATGTGATTATTTTATAATAAACAATCAGCAAGATGATTTCAGAGAAACCTAAAGAGACTTACATGAACTGATGTTAAGTGAAGTGAATAGAACCAGGAGAACAAGTTGCTGTGTGCATCATTTTCTGTGTACATCAATTCTGATGGGTGTGGCTCTTTTCAACAGCAAGGTGACTCAGGCCAGTACCAATGGTCTTGTGATGAAGAGAGTCATCTGCACCCAGAGAGACGTCTGGGGAGACAATTTTCATAATATTTTCACTTTTTTACTGTTCTTTGCTTGAATTTTGTTTTCTTTTTCATTTTTTTTTTCTTTTTGAATTGATTTTCTTAAGCAGCAGGATAATTGTGGAAATATGTATATAAGAATTGCACCTATTTAACATATATTGGATTACTTGCCATCTAGGGAAAGGACTGGGGGGAAGGGAGGAGAAAAATTTTGGAACACAAAGTTTTGCAAGGGTAAATGTTGAAAATTATCTATGCATGTGTTTTGAAAATAAAAAGCTTTAATAAAAATGTTTGGATTAAAGAACAACTAATAGAAATAATCAGTAATTTCATTAAAGAAAATTGACTATAATGAACCAACATATCAAAATCTATAGGATAAAGCAAAATCAGTAATCAGAGGAAAATTTATGTCTCTAAATAAGAGCAGACCAATGAATTGGATATGCAAATAAAAAAAAAAAAACTAGGGAAATAACAAATTAAAAACCCCCAATTAAATGCTAAATTGGACATCCTAAAACATAAAGGTGAAGTTAATAAAATTGAATGTAAGAAAACCATTGAAAAAAGCATTAAAATAAACTATTGATTAGTGTATTTTTAAAAGGAGAGAAGAAAGCCAAATTATTAGTATTAAAAATGAAAAGAGTGAATATACCACTAAAAAAGATGAAATCAAAGTAATTATAAGGAGTTATTTTGCCCAATTATATGCCAATAAATTTAATAACTTAACTGAAACGGAAGAATATTTACAAAAATACAAACTGTCCAAATTAGCAAAAGAGGAAATAGAATGTCTAAGTATTTTGAAAAAATAAATTGAACAGGTCATAAATGAGCTTCCTATGAAAACAGCATCACAACCAGATGATTGTACGAATGAATATTATCAAACATTTAAAGACTAATTCCAATATTAAATAAATTATCTGGAATAATAGGCAAAAAGGGGCCCTACCAAACTCCTTTTATGAAACAAATATGATATTGATTACAAAAATGAGAAAATCACATGCCAATTTCATTAATGAATATTGGTGAAAAATCATATATATATACATATATATGTATACATATAAACATATGTACTAACTAAAAATTACAACAATATATTACAAAGATTATACAAGTGGGAATCATACCTGGAACATAGGTTTAACATAAGGAAAGCTATTAACATAATGTTCATATAATAACAAAAGCTTAAAAATCATATAACATCAATCAATAGATGCAGAAAGAACATTTGATAAAGTACAACATTCATTTCTATTAAAAACACTTCAAAGTATAAGCATAAATGGTCATTTCTTTAAATTGATAAGAAGCATTTACCTAAAACCATTAGCAAGCATTATTTATAAAGAGAATAAGCAAGAAATCTTCCAGGTAAGATCAGGTATGAAACAAGGATGCCCACTGTCACCAGTATCATTCAGCATTGTATTGGAAATAGTAGCAATAACAATAACAGAAGAAAAAGAAAGAGGAAGAATCAGAATAGGGAATGAGGAAATAAAACTATCTCTTTTTGTAGGTTATTGGATGATATACTTGGAAAATCCTAAAGACTCAACTAAAAAAAAAAAAAAAAAAAAAAAAAAAAAAAAAAAAAGCTTGAAATAGTTTCGGTAAATTAGAAGAATATAAAGCAAACCCACATCAATTATCAGTAATCCTATATATTCCCAACAGTAATGGGGGAGGGGATTTATAGATAATCCCTCAGATAAAGGTCTAATCTCAGATATATAAAGAAATTTGTCAATTCTATCAGAATGAGTCATTCCCAATTGTTTAATGGCCAAAGAATATGAACAAGCACTTTTCCTGTCATATGAATTTCTAGTCATATGAAAAAATGCTCTAAGTCATCATTAGAGAAATACATATCAAAACAAACTTGAGATGTCATTTTACACCTATCATATTGGCTAAAATGATAAAAGGGGAAAGTAACAAATATTGGAGGAGATGTAGGGGAAAATGGAACTTTATTTTTGGTGGATCTGTGAGCTGATCTAACCATTTGAAGATACATTTGGAATGATGCGCAGAGTTATTAAACTGTCTATAACTTTAACCCAGCAATCACTACTGAGTCTATTACCTAAGATGATTAGGAGAAAAGGAAAAAAAAAAATCTACATTTTCTAAAATATTTATAGCAGCTGAGTAATAACTAAACAAATTGTGTTATATGTTCATGATAGAATATTATTCTCCTAAAAGAAATGAAAAGCTCAATCATTTTAGAAAAGCATAGAGACCTCCATGAGCAGAACTAAAAAATACTTTACATAATAATACAAGTATTGTTTTGAGAATGAAGGGTAAACAATAACAAACTGACAAAGTGCCTGACATAGAGTAAGCATTTAACAAATGTTGTAGAATTCAATTGAAACAAACTTTCACTTTCTTCTATAAATCTTTGTGGTGATTATGAAGCAACAAACTCATACAGGAATGGAGGTATGGGGTGAGGGGAGGCAGAGAAAAGTTTCATGTTTAGCCAATCTAAAATAATCAAAAAAACAAAAACAAAAAAAAACAACAAACCCAGCATTGAGAAATTTAAGAGTTCAATCACTGTGACAAACAGCTGGTGTGTAAGACTATAGATGGGGGAAAACTAGAACTAGACATGTAAACCTGGTAATCATCTGAATGGAGTAATCATTCAACCATTTATGCTATTGAGATCAACAAATAAAAGAGTAAAGGCAAAGAGAGAGAGAGAGAGAGAGAGAGAGAGAGAGAGAGAGAGAGAGAGAGAGAGAGAGAGAGAGAGAGAGAGGCTTAGAGCATATCTGCCATTAGTTGGGAAGGCACAAAAGAAGACCTAGTGAAGAAGAATAACAAGGAGAAGTCTTGACTATGGAAGAAGAACCCAGAAAAAGGCAGAGTCCTAAGAACCCATAGAAGAGAGAGGAGATAAAAGAATGTAAACAATAGCATCAAATGCAGCAGAGAGGTCATAAAGCATGAGAAATGAGAAGAAAAAACAAAACCATTTGATTGATCAATTCAAAATATCCTTAGTAACTTCAGAGAGAGAAGTTTCAATGGAATGATGAGATTGGAAGAACAGATTTCAAAGGATTTAGAAGACAGAAGGCAGGAAGTCAAATCATTGATTGTCTCATGGAAATTAAAGGAGGAGAAATATAAAAAGTTGCTAATGGAAACGATAGGATCTAATGAGATTTGTTTCCGTTTTTATTTTTTTTTTTGTTTTGGTTTGATTTTTAAGAATGTTGATGACAAGGGTGTTTAGGGAGAGCAGTAGAAACCAATAAATAGGAAAATACTGAAAATTAAGTAGAGAAAATAAGTGGTGGTAGATATAATCTGCTAAAGAAAACAGGAAGAAATCTAAAACGGTACATGTAGAGAGATGAACCTTAAAAAGCAAACGTGCCACCCCTTTATTAGAAATTGAAGAGAAGGAAAATACAGTTAGGAAAATAGGTTAAAGGCTTTTGAATTAAGAAAAGAAAAAAAAAAAGGAACTCTTGGCAAATGACTTCAAATTTTCCATTGAAACATGAGGTGAGGTCTTCAGCTAAGAGGGTAGAGGGACAGTGACATGGAAGGTTTGAGGAGAAGGTTTGCAATAGCCTATGTGGTGAGTGGCTTGGGAAATCAATTTGGGAGGAGTGGTAGGATTGCTTTGCTGCAGAAAGAGCCCCAAAACATTAAGAAAATCTATGAGTGAGATATTCATCCCCATAGACTTTCATAGAAATCTGTCTTTGTGCTAGGCTTCAGTTGGATTGAAAAGAAATAAGACCAGTTTTCATAAGCCAGGCTCAGAAATCCACCCTAGTGCTTCCAAGTCACACCAAGTATACCATTTGTTGAACAGATGCCTAGCATTTTGAAAGCACAGATCTGACTAAATGTTGATCAGTCAAAGCATGGCATTAATGACGCAACTTGTGCTGCCTGGTTTCATTTTTCTCTGCCCTGTCATGGCCCCCAGACAATCCTGTCAAGACTCATTCTGTCTTGCTGACAGAAACTATTATTCATTTTAAAAGTATCTCCAAGGGAAAAACATAAATGCTGGGGAAAACCGGTTTTTTAGATTCATCTCTTCAGAAGACAGGCTCACAAATTAATGCTCTGAAATCATTAAATTTTTGTCTCCCTCAGTTTCCTCAACTATAAAATAGAGATCATAATAATGCCTGCCTCCCAGAGTTATTGTGATAATTAAAAAAGATAATATTTGTAAATCACTTTGCAAAGAGCCCAATACATAATAGGCACTTAATAAGTTTATTCCCTTCCCAGTACTCAAAGAAAATAAAGATTACTAAAGTAAATAGAATATCCAGTCACAAAAGAGATGTCTGCCCAAAGAATAAAAAAGTTCAAGTTTACAGTAAACTCTATTTACCCCTAGAGAATTGAAAATCAAAATGGCTATAGGATTTAGAAATAGAAGAGACTCTAAAGAATAATTACAATAATACTAATTTTTGCCTTTGTTCAGTTGAGTCCCATGTTTTATGATGTCATTTGGAGTTTTCTTGGCAAAGACACTGGAGTAGCTTCCCTTTTCCTTCTCCAGTTCATTTTACAGATGAAGAAAGTGAGGCAAACAGGATTGCATAGTTAATAAATGTCTAAGGCCAGATTTGAATTCATGAAGATGAATCCTCCTGACTTCACACCCATCACTCTATCCACTAACTACTACTACCTAGCTGTCCAATAATAATAATAATAGCTTCTTTTTTTTAAGGCTTTAAGGATTGAATTTTTGCTTTTGCTTGTATTATATCATTTTATTTTCACAATAACCCTGGGAGGTAGAGGCTATTATTTTCCAGATAAAGAAACTGAAAGTGAGCCCTTAAGTGATTTGCCCAAGATCACACAATTAATGAGTATCTGAGACAGGGTATGAACTTAAATCTTCTTGACTCACAAATTCAATTGTTCTATCCATAATGCCACCTCACTGCCCTCAGGTACCTATTTGAGGTCCCTCATTTCACAAGAAGGTTTGCAAGAGTTACCCAGAGTCACAAGAACAAGGTCAAAAAAACCAGGTCTCCTGACTTTCTATTCCCTTCACACTACAACTCAATGACTTTGGGTTCTAGATATCATTTCAGAGTTTGATTTGGTTTTATACAAGAGAGACTGACTAAAAATAGGCTAGTTTCTTAGACCTTTGAGAGGTTAAATTATCATTTTTTCTGTTTGTGTTTTTTATAGTTGCAATTTGGGATTTTTTAAAGGGGAGTTGGGGGAGTAGGCAATAAAGGGTTTTGTCCAAGAAACTGCTATTGAGATCTGATGCTTAGAATCAACCCAGAATTAGCTCAAGGTTGAGACCCAAAATCGTTCTAACCTTCTGATGGTATGGAGAACTAGTATTAAATCTTTCCCTGTCTCTATCCCTAACTACTTTGCTTCTAAAGCAAGTCCCCTAAAGAACTGAGCAACAACGGGACCCAAACCAAATTCTAGAAATAAATGACTTGAAAATTGAACAAAAATCATTAGCAAAATGGTGAGACACTATTAATTCTCACATCATCAATTCTGTTGGCATGAATTGTTTGATTTTTTTTTCATTTGTTCCTTTCCCAAGTATATGCTACACTTTAGTTACCTTCCTACCAAACATACATTGTTAGGATATTAGAGAGATGGAAAGATGAACAAACCTGTCCTTTAGTACGCTAAGTAGAAATTTATCAGCAAAACCTCTTCCAGTCTTTGCTGCTCTCAGAAAGAAATAAGATCACACAACAAAATAAATAAATAAATAAATAGGGAAAATATAAACCTGCCAGAGCTCTAAAATCTCTTGTCAAGGACAAATCTCCATAAGCCCTGGATAGGAATGCATGTTTTTACTGAAGGAAGCTAATTGTCAATGGATAATCCTTCCAAAATCACATCTCTTTAAGCAGTGATTGTCACTGATGCTTTTCAAAGGGATTCAAGTAAAAATCAACTGACATTCTAGGAGGGGCTAACCCTCAGTAAGTTAAGCCTCCATCAGAGATCCTTGAATTGTGAGCAAACCATTTGGCCCAGATTAACTAACATTTGGCTTCATATGGAAAAGAATCTACATTAGAACTTGGTACGCAAGTCAGCTCCAGAAATGAATAGATGAATTTAGCCCCAGGATGACAATCCTCATGACAGATATAGAATGCTCACACAAATCTTAGTTGGCAAAATTCAGCCAATAATTCAACCCAGGGGTTACATGACCTTTGATTTGCCCCAGCTTGGCTGGCTATCCAAATCTGATGTAACCATCCCCACCCTGAGGCACTGACCACTATCTAATGCCTAAAATCTAGGTAGTTCTAAATGGAAAATGGAGCCCAGGAGTCACACCATGTCTGAGGGTGTGTTCTGATAAGATATATTATTCATTGAATATGACCTCACTTTCTATGAATTCTAGATTAGAGTAGTCACTGCTCAAGTGACCTAAAAAGTTTTCTTTATCTCCCCTGTCTTTTGATTCAATAGAATATAGAATAGGATTCTTTTAAGAACAAGTTTAAAATGGATAATAGTAATGCAAAGAGATTAGTGATAAAAACTGAAAATTTTCAACCTCTGATTGAGACCCACCCATAAGATCAGAGATTCAAACCTAAAAGAGATCTTGGAGACCAATGAGTCCAACTCCTTCATTTTTAAAATGAAGAAACTGAGACACATAGCAAATGGATATGAAGTAAAAAATTTACAAAAAATTTTTGGAAAAGTTCTTATACAAACCAGTCATTACGTAGGCCTCCTCATTCTAAACTACAAAGTATTGTAAAAAAAAAAAAAAAATCAGCATTTTTCGAAGACTTCATTCATCTTTTCCCATTATGCCCTTCAACATCTGACTTTCATGTGCTCTGTGGTAGACTAATTATTTTTTTTTAATATATCATATCTTTTTAAAAGGTGATTTAGATTTACAAAACATGTTCAGTCTTTTTTTTTTTTTTAAATCTTCTCTCTTTAGATCATTCATCACATTGTGGTACTAGGAGGTACATCCACATCTGAAGATCCATAGGCACCAGTTAGAATCTTCTCTCAGCCCTAGCTCTTTATATATATGTGTGTGTGTGTGTGTGTGTGTGTGTGTCCTTTAACTCTTTCTGGGGCCCCATTTGTAAAACAAATTATTTAGGCAGTTTGCCCTTATTTATGACATTCCCCCATCAGAGAAACTGTTCTCTACTTAAACATTTAAAGAAGTTGTCCAAGATCTCACAGTGAGTCAGAAATCAAGGCATAAATAGATGAAACAAAATCCATTAAACTATCTCTCATTTCCAACAGTCTGGTAGCTAGAACTCTGATCCCAGACAGTTTGAATCTTTATTGTACCACAAAGCCTCTTGTGATTTTGAACAAGTTATTTAATTTACTTGTGTCTTAAGTTCTTTGTATGTAAGGCACTTCCCAATTTGACTTCTGTTTTCTGTCTTCTGGGAAGCTAGGTGGCCCAGTAGACCTTTATGGGCCTGGAATCAGTAAGACTGGGATTTAAATCTCACCTTAGATACTGATTAACTATGTTACCTTGGACAGGTAACTTAACCTCCATTTGCCCCCATTTGCTCATCAGTAAAATGGGGATAATAATTTCACCTACTTCCTAGATTTGTAGTGAAGATTAAATGAGATAATATTTATAAAGTGTTTTGCAAATTTTAAAGGACTATGTAAATGCTATTATTATCAATGCTAGCCATTATTATTATCAAGGCAGCTAGGTGGTATAATGAATAGAGCACAAGAACTAAAGTTAAGAAAACCTGAGTTCCAAATCTGGCCTTAGACACTTACTAGCTTGTGATCCTGGCAAATCACTTAACCCTGCCTGCCTCAGTATCCTCATCTGTAAAATGAGCTGGAGAAGGAAATGGGGAAACACTCCAGTACCTTTACAAAGAAAACCCCAAATGGGATCCCCAAGTGTCAGATATGATTGAACAATAACAAAGCCAAGAATTGAAGTTCATGACATTAAATTCAAAGAATTTCTATTAAACCTGTCAAAACTGTCTAACTCAATAGCTCCTATAAATCAATTTTATTTTATATTTTGTGCTTCCTAATTTTTTGGGGGGGAGTAGGTTATATTTAATTTTTTCCAGTTACATGTAAAAACAATTTTTATATATTTTTTTAAATTTTGAATTCCAAATGTTCCCTCTCCTTCCCTCATTCCCCCCTTCTTGAGAAAACAAGTAACCTTATATAGATTTTATATATATATGCAGTCATGCAAAATATATTGCCATATTGTTATGTTTCAATTAAGTTGAATCAATTCAACTCAAGTACTTATTGAAGATCTGCTATGGAGCCAGCACCAGGAACAATATGAAAGAAGCGTAAGACATGGGCAAACTTCCAAGGAACTTGCAATCCCAGTTATGTAGATACAACTTACACAAATGAAAGTTAATGAAGCAATGAGTGTTAAACCTAGGTTATTCATTACAAGTACTATAGAAGTTTAAAGGAGGGGAAAATGTTCATGGGAAGATAGAGTGGATAGCAAACATTGTGTGGTGTGAAAAGTCAAAGGAGGGAGAGATAAATATAGGCTGGAATGATTGGGGAAAGCTTGGTAAAAGGAGGAAGAAACTTGCACCAGAATATAGAAATGAAGGTGGGAAAGTATTCCAAGCAAGGTTAACAACTAAATAACTATTTGGGACTTAAGAATAAATTTGAAGTGTTTTGTAGACATCCATTAATCTGCCTGGAGCAAAGCAGATCAAATAGGCTAATTTTGGTCAGAAATATGTTGGTTGGCATCCATATGGAAATGCCTAGGAGGTAGCTGGAGATATAGAAGTGGAGCTATGGAAGAGTAGAGCAAAAGATAAAGATTTGTTAATTATTCAGAGTTGATAACTCAAGCCCTGAGGGAGGATCAGCCCTTCAAGGGAGAGAACATAGTGAGAAAAGAGTAAATGATCAAGGACCAAATCTTAGGGAATACACTCACATGTGTAGGATTCGAAGAGGAGACAGAGGAGGTATTAAATGAAGTACAAAAGTAGTAGAACCAGAATAGGTGTGTCCTAGGAGACTAGGGGAGGAGAAGTAGTCTAGAATGTTACCTGCTACAGAGAGATCAGAGAGAATGAGTGCTGGGGAAAAAACCCTAAGAAGCAAGAAGGAAGAGTGGTGGGACCATTTCTTCTTTATGTGTATTAAATGATGAACCTATGATAACATGAAAGAGAATTACAGATGCCTGTACCCAAAACAAATCCATTTACTCTGCAAATAATGCTTTAGTATCCTCAGCAAGTTCAGTCCTAGAAAGTTATGGAAGGAGCTCCCAGAGTTGCAGATCCAGAAAGTAACTAGACACTGATGAACTGATCCCTTTAGTAACAAGTAATTCTTGCACATTATAGCTGAATAGGAAGCCAGAAGTGACCCAAGTTCTCTGAAAATCTGAGAAATGGTATGATTTCATGGAAGTTCAATGAACCCACCTTCTAGACACTACACGATCTTTTTTTCCCCCCTGAGGCAATTAGATTAGGTGACTGGCTCAGGATCACACAGCTAGGAAGTATGAAGTGTCTGAGACCACATTTGAACTCAGGTCTTCCTGAATTCAGGGTTGATGCTCTACCACTGTGCCACCTAGCTGCCCCAACAGTACACAATCTTAATTAATAACTTAATTTGCCATGGGTTCATTAAACAAAAAACTTTCATTACAAGCATGTTTTCTGGAAAGCTCATGGAATTGGCCACAAATTCCTTGCAAATCACATTTGGTTAGAATTCTCAAGAAATAGTTCAACAATCATGTACTAAATATCTGGTGTGTGCCAGGTGCTATATTAGAAGGATAACAAAACAAAATATTTAAGTAGTATAGCGCATAAAGTGCCAGATAAGTCTGGATCAAGAAGACTTTTTTTTTTTCTTCTGAGCTCAAATCTGGCCTCAGACACTAGTTGTATAACACTAGGAAGATCATTTAACCCAGTTTGCCTCAGTTTCCTCATCTATAAAATGAGCTGAAGAAGACAATGGCAAACCACTCCAGCATCTTTGCCAAAAAAATGCCAAATGGAATCACAAAGAGTCAACACAACTGAAATGACTAACCAACTACCCTTAAGGAGCTGACATTTTCTTGAGAGGAAGCAGCTTACTTATATAACAAGGTTTATACAATAAGACTGAGGTAACAGTGAATAGAGTTCTTGATTTGGAGTGAAAATCTGAGTTCAAGCCTTGCTTCAGACATTTACTAGCAATATGATCTTGGGAAAATCATTTAACCTCTCTAAGCCTCAGTTTCCTTGTTCAATAGTATTGCCTATCTCTGGGTTTGTTGGAAAGAAATGAAATACCATGTAAAATACTTTGCAGACCTTAAAGATCCATGCTAGTTATTATTGTAAGCAAATAGAAAAATACCTACAAAGTAAATGCAAAATAATTTGAATAAGGGGCAAAGAGCAGGAATACCTAAAAGAATCAAAAAGGGCTTCTTATAGCATTTGAGCTGAGCATGGAAAGGAACCAGATTCCAATAGGCAGAGATGAAGAGGGAGAGCATTCTAGGCATGGGGAACAACTGTACAAAAGCAGGAAGATGGAAAATAGAATATCATGGATAAAGACCAACAAATAGGTCATTTTGACTAGTATATAAATCATACAAAAAGGAAGTAACTCCATTGGAGTCAAATTAGAGCAGATTTAGAATGCCCAGCAGAAGAGTTTTATTTTATTCTAGAGGTTTCTTGAGCATGGCAATGACATGACCAGATCTTTGAACCAATGGGAATGTTCCTCTGGGATTTATCAGCACTACCAGACAATAGTTCATGAATGCCTGTGACTTCAGAAATATCCATTTAGCAACTGGAAAGATCAAAGGATTGATGGAAGAGAGCAAAAGCCAGATACGTAGGGATCCCAGTTAGGAGACAATTGAAACAAGATGTGACATTCTACACATTGGAGTCTATGTCAACACTAAAGTCATTTTGATCAAGTAAGAGGCAAGCCATTGCCTAAGTCACCAGCTGACAACAATCTGGATCCCTGGAATTGAAAGGGTCACTCAAAACAAATCACCCCTTTCCTCATATACCTCCCTCTTATACCTAATCCTTTTTCCCCCCTTAGGATGAATTTCCAAAAAATCTTTGATCAGGTTCTAAATGAGCCTGTTTCCTTTTCAGATTTATAGTTTTTGAGCATGAGGTCATATATGAAGTATATCTCTTCTCTTCTATAGGATTAGGAAACCTGATATGGAAAACAAAAGATAAATCGATATATATAAATTATAATTTATATAAATTATAAAATTATTAATCAAGTCTATGCCATCAGCAGTACACTGCCTTCTTCTCCCCACTTTCCCATCCTGATGTCACAATTATCCTGAGATAAGGTTCTATTGCAATATCCATTTTTGTGGGATGGAGTGTACAAAAAGTGCTAGACCTTTCAATTTCTCCTCATACTTTTGTATAAGATAGGGAGGACTAAACCAAAGTTTCTTAAAACTGTAGGTCTCTTTATGAGGTCACATAGCTGAAAGTGAGAGTCACAAAAAATTTGGCAACAGTAGAAATATCAAATATTTCATCAAATTTAATTCTTTATATAAAAATAAACCAGTTCAACCATCTCATCAGTGTGCAAATTTACTTTCATCTTTAATGGTTAAATTTTATGTATACAAAAGAATTATTTTAAAATAAATTTCTTTAAGATTTATCATCAGTAAGTTTGATTCGTATACCAGTTTATATATCTATATACTCAGAGTTGCCCAAAACTTTCTCAAGCAAAAGGAACCATAAGTGGAAAATGTTTAAGAAGCCCTGGTCTATAATATATGCCTTCACTTTATCTTCTCCCTCTCTCTTAACCCTTTATAATCCAGCTTCCAACAAAACTGCTCTCTCCAACATTATTAATAGCATCTTAATTGCCAGATCTAATGGCTTTTTCTCAATTTTTATTCTCCTTGACTTCTCTTTAGACTTTCACATAGTTGATCTCTCCCCTCCTTATTATTCTTCTCTCTAGGTTTTTGAGACAACATTGTCTCCCAGTTCTTGGACTAGCTATCTAATCACTCTTTTTCTCTTTTCTTCGCTGGATCTTTTTCAGATAATGCCTTCTAACTGTAGGTGTCCCTCAGGATTCTGTCTTAGGCCATCTTCTCATCTCCTTTTATACAGTTCCACTTGATGATCTCATCAGCTTATCTGGAGATTTAGTTACCTTCTTATTCTGATGATTCTCAAATCTATCTATCCTGCCCCCAAACCTTCTGCTGTTCTCTACTCACCCTCCAACTACCTTTCAGTCATCTCAAATTGGATATCCAGTAGATATCTTAAACTCAATCTGTCCAAAACAGAACTTATGGTCCTTTACCCTAAACACTTCCCTGCCTCCCACCTACCTTTCCTAGGATTGTAAAGGACAACAGTTCCAATCTCTGATTTGAAATCTAGCAATCATTCTGAATTCTTCTCTACCTCCCATCCTACTTTTCCAATCCTGACTCAATTTTAATGTTGTCCCCATGTTAATTATTTTCTATTTAACCTGTGTATAACTTGATGTAGATAGATAGACATAGACTGACAGATAGACAGATAGACAGATGTTTTATTTCTTTATTTGCTTGCATATTGTTTCCCAAGTGCTGTTATAAGCTCCTTATAGGCAAGAATCATCTTTTGCCCTTTAGTATCTTCAACTCTTAGAACAATGTCTAGCACAAAGAAGGTGCTTAATAAATGTCAATTGATTGATTGATTGATTTGAATAAATTCAGGAAAAATAAAGCAATACTAAAGACCATTCATTCTTTTTGCCAAAATGATTTAATGAATTATTTGAACTGTGCAACTCATCTCTTCACTGTGTCCTTCTAATTGTAGATGAAGTCAGGTCTTCATGATCATGATCATAGTTTGGCTTTTCATGATGTAAAAGACAACCTCAGTATGATTGACTGGATAATATAACAATTGGTTTGATTTATATTTAATATGATTAAAATAACAATTGAGCTATTATTTTAATTGTCTAATGAATAAATTAGATCTATTGTGGAAGAATCTGAAAACTGAGGCCAACTGTATTTACAAAATTTATGTAGAATGAAAATAGATCAATATGATCAAAAAAGGGCAAATATTTGTAAAACAAAGAATATCCAAGTAATCATTAAAAATAAGCAATTCAAATTTAAAAAAATTAAATAAGCCATAAGTGAACTCCCAGAAGGGAAAGGAAAAAAAGGGGGGGGAGGGGAGGACCAAATAACTTATAAGAAAATTCTATTAAATGTTCCAAGAATAATTAACTCAAAAGTTTATATAATTTTTTTTACAAAAAAATGAGAAAATATGGTATTCTACCTGATGCATTCCAAGAGACAAATGTGGTCTTGAAACCCAAACCAAAAAGAAATGTCAGACAAAGGAAACTATGAAGTAGTCCAACCATTCTGGAAAACAACTTGGAACTACCATCAAGCTTTCACTCTAGGGATATACTCTAAAGAGCTCAAAAATATAGAAAATGAAAATATATAAACAAATATATTTGTAGCAGAATTTTTTTGTAGCAAAGTAATGGAAACAAAGTGTATAAACATCAATTAGGAAATAAATGAACAAATTCAGACATACAAATGTAATGAAATATTACATTTCATGCCATAAAAAATGATGAAAACAATTCAGAGAAACTTCATAAGACTTGTACAATCTCATACAGATTAAAGTGAGCAGAACCAAAAGAACTACTTTTTATAATGAATACATCATTGTAAAGAAAAAGAGTTTTGAAAGATTTAAGAAATGCTGACCGATAGCAATGATCAGTCATGACTCAAGAAGACTGATGATGAATGAAGCATGCTTACCATTTCATGATGAAGAAATTATGGCCCCTAAGTAAAAACTGAAACATATATTTTCAGAGGCAAACAATACAACATACATTTGTTTTGCTTTATCATATTTATTTGTCATAGAGGAGGTTTTTTTGAGTGAAGAATAGAGTTGAGAGAAAGGAAATAATAGCAGTTTTTTAAAGGAGATAAGAAGAAAAGAGCATTTATGAAATATTTAAAACACACAGAAGAGAGGATAAAAAGTTCAGAAATGGACAAAGATAAGCTAGAAAATGTTGATATTAATATATTTTTAAAATCTGCATTCATTTGATTCATTGCTTTATATATAAATCTTTTTCTGGTCTACATAGATGGTAAAATTCATATTTATAGATAGTTTTCAAGTTCATAATTTAAAAAATTGTTTTAAATATATGTTGTCAGAAAGAGTGAGACACAGGCAGTCAAATGGAACAGAAGAATAGCAGAAGGGTCATAGCTTTGATAGAAAAACTCAAAGAGCCTGACATCTAAAAGAGGCATGTTTATGTGCCAAGAATGCTAATCTTAGCTCCTAAGTCCTTTTTCCTTAGTTCCTAGGAAAAGGAGACATTATGAGTCACTTATGAACAGTTATTAAGAAAAAAATCATTTGAACTCTTGGGAATTGCAGGCTTTTTGACACATACGGTAGATGTGTCATGGAAACCCAATGACTGGCTCCATATGACTATTCCCTATAGCTAGCTCCATGAGCTAGTCTTCAGGGCTAGCTCCACAACTACAATATGACAAACATCCTTCTCTGAAATTTCTCTCTGTGTGTGTGTGTGTGTGTGTGTGTGTGTGTGCACGAATATATGTGTGTATGTTCCTATATTTCTCTGTCCTACTTTATCTCCATCCTTCTCTGTCTCTCTAACTCAGTATTTGTGATTCTGTGATTCTGTCTCTTTCTTCTTGTATCTCTCAATCTTCCTATTTCTGTATTTGTCTCTTTCTTTCTCTCCTATTTTTCTTTCCTTGACTCTGTCTGTCTGTGTCTCTTTTTCCCTTTCCTTTTTCTCCCTAAATACTCATGTTTTATTTTTGGATTGTGTTTTTTTTTTTTTTTAAACCTCCTATGCATGAACACTCTTCATAACTTGAACTAAAGCAGTTTCTGGTGGATGTAATTCCAAAGAGGACCTGGTATTCATACTCTAGACCAGGGGTTCTCAAACTATGGCCTGCGGGCCAGATGCAGCCTGCTGAGGACATTTATGCAGCCCGCCAGGTTATAGCAAATGGGCTGAAGGGCGGAGACAGAGTGAGAGCTTTTGTTTTTACTATAGTCCGGCCCTCCCACAGTCTGAGGGACAGTGAACTGGCCCCTATTTAAAAAGTTTGAGGACCACTACTCTAGACACTCCCTACTCCCTTGAGATTGAATGTAAGCAAGTATTATGTCACAAACTTAACATGCCAGCTTTTACTTGATTTGACTAAACATCACTTCTCACCTAGATTATATGACAGTGTACTAATTGATCTCCCTGCTCAAATCTCTCACCACTCAAATAATTTTCCTTAAATTCAAATCTAATTATGTATTTCCCCAATTAATCAACCCCAATAACTTCCTATTTCTAAGATAAAATATGAACTCATCCATTTAGCTTTTAGAACTTAAACAATCTCATCCCAATTTTTGCAGTTTCAGTGGACATTATTTCTACTCCTGTATATTCAGTAAACCAGTCTTAGTAGTGACCATCACACATACCTGGAATACACACACACACACACACACACATGCATATATGTGTATATAATAGTGCATATTTATAATGTACTTGTTGGCCCCTGTATAAACTCCTTGTGAGTCATGATAGTTTTATTTTTTTGCTCTTGGATGCCTAGCATGCCACATAGTAAAGATTCAATGCATAGATTTTTTTTTTTCTGATTGGCTTAATAATACATTTATCAACTCACTGAGTGTTCTCCCTTAGCTCTGATCCTCTGAATTAATCCTTTCTAGTTGGGTCTCAGATGGATTACTCATATGCAGCAAGTCAACATTGCTGTCTGCACAGCTACTCGAACACTAATTTAATGGTCCTACCTTCTCCCAGATTCCTCTCAACAATTCTTGATCAAGGTTCTTTTTCTGGATCTTTCATACGTGGCTAGATAAGCTTCCAACAGCAAAAGTTCTGTTTTTTAAGGCTTTACTTATATCCTGGAAACTGCCAAATCAATCAATCTGGATTACAATGTGGTTGCCTGAATGGAGAGAAGAGATTCAAATGATTCATATATTCAAAAGGTGTTGTGATGGAAAAAATTAACCTCCTTATTTCAATATACAGTTTGACTGAATTACAATCTCCCTCCCCAAAGTGTAACAAATACACTAAACCTGACAGCCTGGCCCTAATTCTGTTAAAGTCTGAATAACAAAAATGGGACACTTACATCTTCAGCTTAGGCTGAATACACAAAACCCTGCTACATACAGCATCTTTGGCAACATAGGACTCCATAAATGCTATACCCAGCACTACATACAATTCCACAAATGTTGCATACCACATGCAACTTAGAACTTTCCAGACCAAACTTCTTATAGCTCTGGAAAGAAAGCAGAGCTGAATAGGTAGTTATGGGAATCACCTATATATAGATGAGAACGAAACTCATGGAAGCTAATGAAATCATCAAGAAAGATGAGGAGAAAAAATAAAACACTCAAGACAGAATCTTGGGAGACATCCATAACTAGAGGACTTGACATGAAGAATGATAAATGCGACATGAAGAACGGTAAATGGAGATGGAGAAAGCAAGAAAACAGCTGAGAGGGAGCAGTCAAAAATCCAGAAGAGAAAATATACAGGAGGAGAAAGTGACCAACTATGTCAAATGCAGCAGTTCAACAAACATGAGAACTAAGAAAAGACATTAAATTACAAAGAAATAATAGCAAGGATTTCAAGCAGACACTGCTTTCCTAATCCACCCAACATTTCAGAAAGCATTTCTGCATCCAATACTTTGCTTGTGAAAATTTTAACCCTGGCGATGGTCAGAGCACTAGACTATTTAAGATCTGACTCTATTAGAATTTTGCCCACTGTGTGACCCAAGGTAAATATCTTCTCTATGCTTCAATTTTCTCATCTATAAAATAAAAGAGTTGAATTAGATGATCTGTGATTTCTTCTAACCTTAAAATTATGATCCATTTAATATCTGAGTTTATCCAAACCTCCCAGGTCTAACTCAATATATATCTATGTCCCCCAAATCTACTTTTGAATTATTTACCAATGTGTTAATCAGAGAAGACTTTCTAAAGGAGATGATTTTTATACTGGCCTTTGGAAATCTGAAAAAGTTTTGAATTGTGGAAAAGGAGAGGAATGAGTAAATAGAGCAGTGTAGGTTCAAAAGGAAATGAATTATTGGCACAAATTTTTCTTCCCTCCTCCCCATCTCCTCTCTTTCTTTACCCTGCTGAGTCTCACCACCCTTCATATACAAAGGCCTTCCTCTACAATTTTACAATAACCTGGTCTCTAAATCAAAAGATGATGGACTCCAGTTCAATTTTTTTTTTTTAAATAAAATCCATTGAGAATGAAAAAAACTATGGAAACTGTGATATTCAGCTGAGAAATGTAGCAAAGTGGAACTTTAAAAAAAAAAGAAGAATCTCATCCTATCTAGCAGCTAGGATGATGAGATGATCTTTATTATTTTCTTGGGCAATTTTAGTGCATTAACCAAGTTGAATAGAGGAGTATAAGGGGTGTCTCTTAAATAAACGAGAACATGAAGATACTGTGTTTTCTTTTTTCTTCTCAGGTGTTAAAAATTTATTATGAAGCCTGCAGCATTTAGAAAAGTGACTAAGCATAACAACCAGTCTTTCCGGATTGCTAACCTTCCAACAGATTTAGAAAGGTGATGGCCTCCCTGTCTGTCCCATAACCTACATGGGATGTTGTGTCCATTCCTGAGCACCACATTTTAGGAAGAACATTGATAATGTTCCCAGGTGGGCAACCAGGACAGTCAGGGGTCTTTGTGCCATATGAGGATCAAAAGAATATAACAAGGATATTTAACCTGGAGAAGAGATTTAGGGGTAATATGATAGCTGCCTTCAAACATTTAAAATACTTTGTATGGAAAAAGAATTAGATTTGTGCTGGGAATGATATAATTTGAAAAAAATATATATGTATCTTGAATATATAATATAATACAATAACTATATAACTTGAAAGGAGTCCAATTTAAATGCCAGGAAAAGATTTCTTTAAATATTTATTCAGGCAGCTAGGTGGCACAGTGGATAAAGTGCTGGGCCTGGAGCCAAGAAGGCCTGATTTTAAATCTGGTCTCAGATACTTCCTAGATGTGTGAACCTATCCAAGTCATTTAACCCTGTTTTGCTTCAGTTCTTCAATGATAAAATGAGCTGGAGAAGGAAATAGCAAACTACTCCATTATGTTTGCCAAGAAAAACCCAAATAGGGTTACAAAGAGTCAGACACATCACCACCAATAAATAAAGATCCCAAAGTAGAATGGACTTTCTGTTGTGAAGGACTCAAAGGAGATCTTCAGTCAGTAACCATTTATTAAGCACTTACTGTATGCCAGGAACTGTGCTAAATGCTAGGAAATACAAATACAAAAAAAAAAAAAAAAAAAAAAAAGACAAGCTTTATTCTTATTCCCATCTAATGGGAGAAGTCACCGTTTTGTCATTTCAATCATGTCTGACTTATCATGACCCCATTTGGGGTTTTCTTGGCAAAGACTGGGGCAGTTTGCCATTTCCTTTTCCAGCTCATTTTACAGATGAGGAAACTGAGGCAGAGTTAGTGACTTTCCCAGAATCATACAATTAATAAGTATCTGGGGCCACATTTGAACTCAGGAAGAAGAATCTTCCTGACCCCAGACCTGGTACTCTGACAACACACAAAGGGAATCTGAAAGAAGGAGATAGTGGAAAAATTTTTTAAATCCCAAAGGAGTCAGTTAGTTGGATAAGAAATGAAAACATGGATGTCCTGGGCCCTCTCTTTAAATGGAGGTTACAGTTCTCCCCTCCAGCCAGATGAAGAGAAAGGATACTAACCAGTTTGAGGAAGGATCTTTCCCAAAGATAAAGTTCCTGGAGGCATGATGGAGAAATCCAACTGGGAAGCAAAATGATGGCCATGCTGGGCTCTCTCCTTAAATGGAGGGGACAAAGAGCAGATTTTTGTTGACTTGGCTTCCATTAAATAACTGCTTGAGGTTCCTCTGACTTGCTATATTCTTATGAATTCCAAGCCTTGAACATGAGAAAGGTAGTAGACAGCTGGTCTTGAAACTAAGAAGACTTTGGATATGGATTCTAGTTCAGCCTCTGAAATATGCTGACTCTAAGACCTTTAATCTGAGAGTGCCCAAGGCAAAAAATTTTTTTAGATAAAATTTCTCCCAACACTTTATTCTGTAGTGAGGAATTTAAATCTTTTTCTTTTTTTTTTTTTTAATTAAAGCTTTTTATTTACAAAACATACGCATGGGTAATATTTCAACATTTACCTATGCAAAGCCTTCTGTTCCAAATTATCCCCTCCTTTCCCCCACCCCCTCCCCTAAATGGCAGGTAATCTAATATACATGTTAAATATGTTAAAATATTTGTAAAATCCAATAGGTGTATACATATTTATACAGTTATCTTGCTGAACAAGAAAAATCAGATCAACAAGGGAAAAAAAAACTGAGAAAGAAAACAAAATGCAAGCAAACAACAGAGTGACAATGCTAAGTTGTGGTCCACACTTAGCTCCCACGGTCCTCTCTTTGGATGTAGATGGCTCTCTTCATCACTGAACAACTGGAATTGGTTTTAATCATCTCATTGTTGAAGAGAGCCATGTCCATCAGAATTTATCGTCATATGGTCTTGTTGTTGCTGTGTATAATGATCTCCTGGCCCTGCTCATTTCACTCAGCATCAGTTCATGTAAGTCTCTCCAGGACTTTCTGAAATCATCCTGCTGGTCATATTCATATTCAATAATATTCCACAACATTCATATACCACCATTTATTCAGCCATTCTCCAATTGATGGGCATCCATTCAGTTTCCAGTTTCTTGTCACTACAAAAAGGGCTGCCAAGGCAAATTTTGAAAAGGAAAGTTATAAAGATGTTTGAATTTACAATAGTAGATTGAGTTTCCTTACCTGGGAGTACTCTATTACAAGAAATTCACCAATCCTGCCCCCTATTCTCCATCAAATAGACCATCAATAGAATAATAGCAAACTCTTGCTGCTTATGTTCTTGAAAACTTTAAGACTTTGAGCATCTGCACCAAAAAAGGTAATGGTGAAGAAGTGCTTAAATTATTATAAACTTCAGACAGAGGCAGTAAAATGGGCATTGGGTTCTACAGATAGAATACAAAAGTTCAGATCCTACCTGTTTCTTACTGTCTCTATGACTGTGAACAAGTCACAAACTCCCGGGGCCTCAAATTTCTCATAAATTAAAAATTTAACTAGATGACCTTTTGAGATCTCAAGTTTTAGATCTGAGATTCTTAACATAGAGTCCATGAACCCTTGGTTTCTGGGAGACGGTATCTGTGAATTTGGATGGGGGGTGGGGGTGGAAATGCACTACAATTAGCCTCTGAAACTACATTGCAAGTCCCTGGAGAGTAAACACTGTCTTTTGGCTATTTTTGTATATGCAGCCCTTAGCACAGTGCCTGACATATATAGTAGGAGCTTAATAAATATTTGTTGATTGACTGTAACTTAGCATTTCCTATGAATATGGATTAAGCCAACAAACCATAATAGTGTTAGAAGCACCTGTCACTTTGTCACTGATAAAAATAACAAATATTTTCATGTCAGAATACAGTTGAAAATTCTTTGGATGTCCAAGATGATGTTTTTGTTGCCTTATCAAAGGCCATCTCACAGGTTTAATGTTCATAAGCTAAGCAAAAATAATCTTCATATTGTCTTTTTTAACTTTAACTTGCCTATATTTTAAATATATTATCTTTTTATTTAATATATCAATAAAAAGACAAATACTATATCAAAAATTATTTTATGTTTTGGTATTTCAATGTAAATGATTTCCTTTCCTACTCCTTTGAATTTGAATTTTTATTTTATGCATTTAAAATATTATTCTGAGAAGGGATTCACAGGCTTCACCAGACTGGTCAAGGGAGCCATGTCATAGAATAATATTACACATATACACACACATCTAATGATAGCCATCTCTTGGGGGGGAGGAGAAAAAAATGGAAAAAAAAATTTTATATGATAACTGTTATATATTTTACAGAATAGTAAGTTGTACATGCATTGTACTTCCATGTGCAATTATCTTTTTTATTCTCTTATGGAAATGCTTGTTTTATTTCATTAATTAAAAATAAAATAAAAAACCTTTTAAGGGCTAAGAACATCTACTCTAGTTCTATGAGCTCCTCATAAGTAGTTACTGTTTGTATTCTATTACTGTTGTTTTTGTCCTTTCTCAAGAAAACAACTATACATTGATTGCACTCAATTGAAAGCATCTTTTTATGTGAAGTCTTTCCTGATTTTCCCAGTTAGAAATGATCTATCTTTCCTTATTGGAATTCATGCAGGACATTTTCTTTGTACCTCTTATGGACTCATGATCACTTATTATGTGTCATAACTATTTACGAATGTATTATCTCCCTCAATTTAGTAACTCCTTAAAGACAAGAACCATGACTTCCTGGAGTTTGTGAATCTTAACACTGCACTTGGAATACAGTATATGCTTAATAAATATTTGTTGAAATAAATTGAATGTAATTGAACTTACTTTCTAGAAGTACATACTACCTTCTTCCCAGAGACACAATGATACGATAGCTTTATTCAGAACCAGAGCAATGATACAGGACTCCCTTGCAAGGTTTTTAAAAAGCATGTAATAAGTTCTCCCTGTAGTTTTCAAAGCTGTACTATTTATCCATGCTTCTTTCAGATTTTCTTTGCAATCTCTGAAAGAAAAAGATGACCCTTTTCTCTTTCTTTTCTTTTTTACTACTCTATTCCTATTCCTGTCCTTCTCCATGATCTCTCCCTCATCCCTGATTGGAGAAAAAAAAAAAAAAAAGCTTTTCTGGGACACTAATGCATTATTGGTAGAGTTGTGAAGTTATCCAACCATTCTGAAGATCAATTTGGAACTATGCCCAAAGTGCTATAAAAGTGCATATCCTTTGATCCAGCAGAGTCTCTAGTGAGTCTATGTCCCAAAAAAAATCATATAAAGAAGGAATAGGACCCACATGCACAAAAAATGTTTGTAGTAGATCTTTTTGAAGTAGCAATGAACTGTCAGTTGGGGAATGGCTGAATAAGTGATGATGTATAAATGTAATGGAATATTACTATTCTATAAAAAATTATGAGCAGGTTTATTTCAGAAAAGCCTTGAAAGATTTACATGAATTGATGCAAGATGAACAGAACCAAGAGAATATTATATATAGCAAATAGCAAGATTATGTGATGATTAACTGTAATAGACTTGTCTCTTTTCAACAATGAAGTGATTTAAGGCAATTCCAATAGACTTGTGATGGAAAGTGCCATCTGCATGCAGAGAGAACTATGCAGACTGAATGTGATTCACTTTTTTGTTGTTAATGTTATTTCTTTGTTAGTTTTTCCTTTTCCTCAAATTTTTTCCCTTTTGATTTGATTTTTTTTGCACAGCAAGACAAATATGGACAAATATGATGAATATGGAAATTTGTTTAGAAGAATTGCACATGTTTAACTTATATTGGATTGCTTGCTATCTTGAGGAGGGGAGAGAAGGAAGAGAGGGAAAAAATTTGTAACACAAGATTTTGCAAAGATGAATGCTGAAAACTACCTTTTCATGTATTTAGAAAAATAAAATACTATTTCAAAAATAAAAGAAAAACAAAGTTTACCAATCGTACATTATTAAGCAAAATTCATTCCACATGTGCTATGTCCAAAAATGTGTGTCTCATTCTGCATTTTGAATTCATCTTCTCTTTTATCAAGAGACTTCAAAAACCTTAAACAATTCTTGCTTAATCATCTAATTTACTAATTATAATGGCCAGGCTAGTAGTTGACCACTTACCTCAGAAAGCCAACCACTGAAAGGGAAGAGTTAGATGCAAGTGAAAAAAGTAACAAAACTATAGATTACTTACTCTCTATCCCTAGTCATGTATTAATATTTCAGTGACTATTTTGATAAGGAAGATCTAGACATGTATTAAGTGTACATATGGTAGAATGAAGACATTGTGAAACTGGTGGTGCCATAAGGTGGAGAGACTCTTTGAGTAGGTTCCAAAATAATTATCCTTTTCAAAAAAAAAGTCTAAAACTTTAAGAACCTCTGGAAGAAAGACTAGCCAAAAATTGGTCTAGGATGTAGAATTTAGCCTACAGCAGGAATTTTAAAAATCAGATTTAATATTTGCAAAAGGATTATTGAACCTGAAGTGTAACATCTATCCACAGTTAGCCTTAAGCAAAACTGTGAAGTGGATATGCCCTATCTTTGTCCTCCAATAGTTTTGGAAACTTTTCCCCTACTGCTGTTGATCTTATCACTTCTCTATTCCAACTCCCATCCCAAATGCTACTTTTTCCTTCCCCTGATCCTAATCCTTTACTTCACTGGCTTTACTCTCAATTGCTATATAATCCTCTTGTAAAATGTTAACTACTTTGTCAACCAATAGTTGAGGGCATGATGGCTCTCCTAGCATGTTCTTATTTTAATATAGAACTTTTGAAAAATCTCCAAGGCTCAACGGAATGAAGATTGCAGGCAATATAATTTGGAACTATGTCCAAAGGGCTATAAAACTGCACACCCCCTTTGATCCAGTAGTGCCCTTCTTGAGTTCCTACTTTCTTTTCATTTCACAAAAAAAATTTTTAAGGAGTTATTTTCTTTTTTCAATTCACAAATTCTGTTTTCCTGGGAGTTCTTTACCTTTTCCATTTCACATTTCAGGGAGTTGTTTTCTTTTTCCACTTTATTAAATCTTTTTTTTTAATGAGTTATATGCCTTTTCCAAACCCTCTTGCAGAATTTTCCTTTCCATACCCCATTTTTCTTCTAGCTCTCTTTTAAGATTCTTTTTAATTCCTTCTAGGAGAGCCTTGTGTGATGGGGACCAGATTATATTACCCTTTGAGGCTTCATCTGGAGACAATTTTAGTCTCCTCAGGATTTGAAATCTGTTCTCCTTCACTATTGAAACTGTCTGTAGTTAGAGCTCTCTTTGCCTTTTTACTCATCTAAAAAAAAAAAAAATGGGATCTGCTTTTAAGGCAAGGAGGTTCCAAGCTTCTTGTACAGATGTGCTGGCCAGGTCCTGTGAGACTCCAGTGCTAGGAAGTACACGCTTTACCTTTTGTGTTTGTGTTGGATGTTTTATAACTTCTCTGCTGATCTACTGGCTCACAACCAGAGCAGAGTAGCCAACACTGTGGTAAAGTCAACCCATAGATTCTTTGCCCTGCAGAGAGCGCACCTCCCTACTCCTCACCCCTTTCCCCTTCCCCATCTCTTCAGCATGTGCCCAATCAAAACAGACCTTTTCTGGCAATTTTTGAAATTATCTTCTGTTGGTAATTTGCTGCATTCCCAATATTTGTGGATTCTACCGGTCTAGCACTCTTTCAGAGGCTGAGTTTCATATTTAGTGTAGAAGAAGAGCTCTGAAAGAAGCATGTGTCCTCTCCACCATCTTGGCTCCGCCCCTTCAAGAACTCTCTTTTGTCTCTTTTTTGTATCTCTATAGCACAGTACCTGGCAGATAATAGGTGCTTAATAAATGTTTATCAGATGAAAAATGTCACTCAGGATCATCATTAGAAGAGATTTAGCCCCCTAGGACTTCCCAAGCACTGGTTATCTTTCAATCCCTTCAATCAATGTATTATTGTTGAGGGGTGAGGATACCCTAACAAAGATGGGGGCCCCCAGGCCAGGGTCACAGATTTTGTGAAAGAATTCGCAGTCCCAATCTGCAAGCGAGGTTTGGCAAAAATGGGTTTATTTTCACTGAGAAAACTCTTTCTCTCAGTGGGCCTCTTCCTGATTAGGAAGATAGGGAAGTTTGGGGCACAGAGTCTTGTTTTTTATTTAGCCTTCTGTGGTTTGGGGCTAGAGAGTGATTGGGGGCTAATTTCTAAGTCAATAAGGGTAGTGATTGTTTCCCAGACCAAAGTGATTCCCAGATCATTTGGAGATTGGAGTTTCCTGGGGGAACCAGGTAGTTTTCCCAGAGATGGGAGATTCAGGTGGAGATCATTTTTAGGAATTTCCCCAGGCCAGGTGGCCCACCCTCCACAAAGATCAGGGGACAGAGTTCTATTACATTAATATGACCATGTAAATTGGGAGGTATGAATTCTCATAGCTCTAACTCTGAGAACAAAAGAAGTATAATAAATTGTTCTATGATTTTAGCCCTCAAGCCTGGCTTCCATCAATTTTGAGATTGGCTTTATTTTTTCTTATTGAACTAAAATCAGGATTACCTTTGTTCCCTAAAACTGGGAGGTATATATGGTTTCAGGTCCTTTAGCTGTAATATTTAAACTTTGTCCTATATGAGAACTAGTTTGGCCCATTCAATAGGTGAATTATTGTCAAAACATGGAAAGAATGCAGTCCAGCTTGATTTGAAAAGTAACTTAAGCATGCCTCTTTTCAATATTAATTAACACTTCTTTGGGGAGGAAAGGGGAAGAAGAATGTTTCTGAATCATACAATTTCAAAACAATCTTTCTGGTACCATCAAAGTGATAGATTTTAGATAAAATTGTATCTTCCCTGAAATCATGAAATGTTAAAAAGAAAACTCAAGAATACAATTAAATTTAGCTCCTAAAATGTTTTAAAAAAAAGAAAGAAAGAAAGAAAGAAAGAAAGAAAGAAAGAAAGAAAGAAAGAAAGAAAGAAAGAAAGAAAGAAAGAAAGAAAGAAAGAAAGAAAGAAAGAAAGAAAGAAAGAAAGAAAGAAAGAAAGAAAGAAAGAAAGAAAGAAAGAAAGAAAGGAAAAGAAAAAAAGAAAATTGCTAAAATGCTCAATAAAATAAAAGTATTTGCTTAAAATATTTAGCATAGGACACTACATTTAGAGACAGATCTGAGTTCAAATTCCAAATCCTTCCACTTATGACTTGTGAAATATATACTGGACATATTTTTAAATTTAATCTATGTTGTTGGCATGTTTTCCATCACTTTAAGTCTAGACAAAACAATAAATCAAGCCCTAATGTGTAGTGTTTGTCAGTTTCTGAGATGTAAATATTCAGGCTGAAAAATTAGCAATTAACTTTCATAAATTAATAATGAATTCCAGCACACCCTTGTATCAAAATTTGGCTCAAATTCTGCCTTCTACACAAAGTCTTTCTTGATTCCCCCAAATACACATCTCCTCTCTTGAAACTATAATAATTTTTGTATATATTTTACATAGACATAAATATACACATTGTCTCTTCTAATGCATGAAGACAAAGATTTTCTTTTTTTCTTCCTTTGTGTTATTAGCGCCTGACAATGCCAGCTACTTCCCAAGCTTAGATATAGATATATGTTAGTATATCATAATATACTATAATAATTATAGTTATATATATAATATATATATAGTAATATTATGCGTTGATTGCTTCTAAATCACCTGATCTCTCTTTCCCTTTCCCCTGCTCCTTTCTTCACCCACCCACCTAAGATTATGATCCATTCTCTTTCAATCAGCAATAGGAAACTCCATATGCCATGAGTGCCAAATAAGTGTACAGGGTTAACATTCAGAGAAGTGCCTAGCAAAGGGCTGAATATGCAGTAAATGTTCAATGAATGTTTTTCATATGGCCTTATTAAAATTTTATTTGTATTTTAGAGTATTTTTTAATTAATTTTTTTTAATTTTCAAAACATATGTAGATAATTTTCATCATTTACCCTTGCAAAACCTTTTGTTCCAGATTTATTTTCCTTCCCTTCCCTCAACTCCCTCTCCTAGATGACAAGTAATCCAATATATGGTAAACATACGCAATTCCTATGTACATATTTTCACAATTATCATGTTGCACAAGAAAAATCAGATCAAAGAAGAAAAAAATGAGAAAGAAAACAAAATGCAAGCAAACAACAATAGAAAGAGTGAAAATGCTATCTTGTAGTCCACACTCAGCTCCCACGATACTCTCTCTGGGTGTAGATGGCTCTCTTCATCACTGAACAATTGGAACTGGTTTGAATCATCTCATTGTTGAAGAGAGCCACTTCCATCAAAATTGATCATTGTATAATCCTGCTGTTGCTGTGTACAAAGATCTCCTGGTTTTGCTCACTTCACTTAGTGTTAGGCTCTTACTAAGTGCTAATGAGAAAATGAGATGATAGGTTCTTACTAAGTGCTAAGTCAGTACTTAATAAGTGTAATGCTCTGTTGTCTCCAGAAACTGCCGATTGCTCTCTGGGAGGAGATACAAACAAAAATACAAGAAATACAAGCAAACCCTCTCCCCCAGGCAGTTAACCTATCTGGTCCCTTCCATTCACTACTTTCTGGGTCTCTCCACATCACCTGGTGATTATCTAAGGACAGTGGAGATGCTCACACTGGGCACTGCCCTTCTGGTGGGTTATAAAACCTGTCTGCTGGAGCCAGTGCATCTTTATCAAAAATTAGAAAATTAATGGTATAGAGAACTAAATTTAGAAGTTCTCTAGGGTTACCTGTGGCTCCCCCTTTCTTTTATTTTTGGAAGAGTATCTTAATGTCTCTGTTTCTTCTCACTACTGTTGCCTGACCTTGCGGATTAAAAGGTATTCCAGTGGTGTGTAAAATCTTATATTATGCACAAAAGTGTGCAAAATGTTTAGAAGAATATGCAGGTCCATTATCTGTTTTTATTTCTTATGGCACAACCATAATCGCAAATGCTTGGATAAGGAATTCAGTGACCACTTGGGCTGTCTCTTTTGACGCTGGCACTGTAAAAGTGAATCCTGAAAAGGTATCTACTACCACATGGATAAATGACAGATGATCAAAAGATTTATAGTGGGTCACATCCATTTGCCAGATTTCATTGGGTCTGGAGAGAGTGTAGGAGAATGTAGAAAAGGAAGGCAAGCTGTACAGCTTTTTACTATGCTCCTAGCTTCCTCTCCTATTATTTCAAATTATAAACATAAAGCTCGAGCAGCCTGCTGATATTTAGAATGAGATTCTTGTGCTTCCTGAAATAAAGGACTACTGGCTAAATAGTTAGAAGGCTATCTGCCTTTGAATTTCCATCAAAAATAGGACCTAGAAGTCCACTATGTGAGTGGACATGCAAGATATAAATCTTGCCTGGATGCTTTCTTACTTGCTCTTGAAGTTCCTTAAAGAGTTGATAAATATGAGAGGCTGCAAATTTTATTTGGGCTGTGGCAATTCTTTGTACTACACCTTTGAATGTAAAAAATTTTTACCAGTTTATTGCTTCCCTTCTAATTTTGTCTGCATTGGTTTTGTTTGTACAAATTTTTTTAACTTAATATAATCAAAATTATCCATTTTGCATTCCATAATGTACTCCAGTTCTTCTTTAGCTACAAATTCCTTCCTTTTCCACAGATCTGAGAGGTAGATTATCCTTTGTTCTTCTAATTTGCTTATATTACTTTTTATGACTAAATCATTAACTCATTTTGACCTTATCTTGGTATAACTTGTTAAGTGTGGGTCAATGCCTAGTTTTTACCATATTAATTTCCAATTTTTCCAGCAATTTTTATTAGATAGTGAACTCAGAAGCTATGGACTTTGGATTTATCAGACACTAGATTACTATAGTCACTGACTATTGTGTTTTGTCAACCTAACCCATTCCACTGATCAACTACTCTATTTCTTAGCCAGATGACCACTGCTTTATAATATAGTTTTATATCTGGTATAACTAGGCCATCTTTATTTGTATTTTTTTTCATTCATTCCAAAAAACATATTTTAATAATGATCTGAGCTCCTAAAAAAGAGAAGACTTGGATTGTATTATTGCAACCAACCTGAAAAACTTTTATGTCTCATCTTCTCCAATCACTCTCTCTCCCTCTTCAAATTATTTTGTAGATAATTATTGGTTTATATGCTATATCTACCATCTTGAAGGCAGGTGTTCTTTTTTTTTTTTTTTTTTTTTTTTTTTTTTTTGGTCTCAGTAGCTAATGCCTTAAGTTTAATAAATGCTGGACTGAATGAAATGGAATGAAACAATGGGTCTTAATTATGGCAAGAGATCATTTTAACCTAAAAATTTCTCTGAAGGGTTTATTTAATATGAATCCAAACTCAGAATTTTTTTTAACATGCAAAAGGATGGAAGGTATGTATGTTTTTCATTTGATCTCCTTTTTCTGAAAGTATTTTATGTATTTTAATGTATTGCCTTTCTTAAAAATTTCCTAAAGGTAAGAACAAGGAAGGAGCAGAAGATCCTCTAGGAACTCTTCAGTCCCAATCCTTACTTCTAATGTCAGTTAACTTTCAATTTGATGACAACCATGAAAATGCACAGTTGTCAGGGCTTCTGCTCATCAGAGCCTGCAAAAGTCACTCTGGGAAATAGCAAGAAAAAGAGAAAACTTAGAAAGTTGGAGGAGAAGTATTAAAGGGACGTCAGAGCTCTAAGTGGTAATTATGGTGGACACTGTAAGCCTCTATTAGGAAGACTGTTACCTAGGGAGGTACTCACTTCAAACATGAGGATGAAAAGGGATGGAGTGGAAAGGAAGCTCATTTAGTAGCTTCCCAGTTTAATTTATTATTAGTGCTAACTAGTTTCTACCTGCTGGAATGAAAGTATGCCAGGTTGTAAATGTGATTAATTTTTAAATTGCACAATCTTTAAAAATTGCCATTTTGAATATCTGTAGCTTCTAAATGTCAGTGCTCTAGCCAAAATTTCTTAAACTATGGATCACAACCCCACATGAGGTTGTATAACTGAATGCAGCAAGTCATAAAAATAATGATTTATTATCAGTAAATAGTTAATTTGTATATCTATTTTATATACTGGATTGTATGAAAATTTCTCAGGCTAAGAGGTGTGAGGTGGAAAAAGTTTAAGAAGCCTTGTTCTAAGCCTGTGCCCCAGTTGTTCCACTTTAGTTTTAGCTCTAGGTAGAAGAGGAAGCAAATGTAAGGAATCACACTTTTTCTGTTTACATTTTTTCCCAATTAACTTGCAAACTCCTAGAAGTCAGGGACTATTTTGTCATTGTTTTTCATATGCCTGATGCCTAGCACTATGCTTAAACATATTAAGTAATAAATTGGTTAAATTCTAATGATGTCGATGTTGATGTGTTCATGGACCCCTGTTCTACTTTATATTCTCACACATAATTCTGAGGTCCAGGCAGCTGTCAATACTTTATCCTGAGTCATTGGCAACATGGTCAGGCTCTGGCACCTATAGTGCCCTCATCTTCAGTCACTGCTTTGCAAAGGAAACACCTAATCTATTAACCCAACTACACAAATGAGTGTATGCATGTATGTAATGTTATCTTGTACCAGCACTATACCCAATTTAATCTAAGGACTAAAGTATAATATTCTTCCCTAATATATAATGTTATAGAGAGCAACCCTATGGGGAGGAGGGGGAAATAAAGAATATCATTTTGATCCCATATTATTTCCATTTTACAGACAGAAAAACTAAGACATATGGAGGTAGTCAACTGCCAAAAAAAATAATACAGCAATTTGCTACTATAATGAATATTAATTATATAATAAAATGTTAGATGTGAAAGAAATTATCTAGTCCAGTTCCCTCATGAGAAAGAGAATTAAAGAAGGGAAATAACTCATTTGTAGTCACACAGATAGTAAATAGCAGAAATGGGAATCTTACTTGGGTTTCTGACTCTAAATTCAATTCTTTTTCCATGACATGTATCCACAGGACTAGAATGGAATCAATGTTCATCTCTCTCATCTCTCTCCCTTCCTTCTCTCCCCTTCTCATTCTTCATCTGCTTCATTTCCCTTTCCTTATTCTTTTCCCCCTTTTACTTTCTCCCTCTACTTTCTCTCTCTTTCCTCCCCTTTCTCCCTCCTTTCCCCTCTCTCTCCCCTCTGTCTCTCTCTGTTTCTGTGTCTTTCTCTGTCTCACTGTGTTTTTCTCTTGGTGTCTGTCTGTTTCTCTCTATATATCTCTCTGTGTTTCTGTGTGTGTGTGTCTCTCTCTGTTTCTGGGTATCTCTGTCTCTTTCCCTTTCTGTCTATCTGTTTCTCTGTTTCTGTCTCTCTCTGTTTCTGTCTCTGTCTCTGTCTCTCTCTGTCTTTCTGTCTGTCTCTGTCTCTCTGCCTCTCTCTCCCCTTTTTTTCTCTTTATCCCTCTCCCTTTCCCTCTTTCTCTCTGCTTTTGCCCTGTCCTCTTTTAATAATAAGGAACTCTTATCTGTGAGTGTCAAAGAAGTATGCAGAGCTGACTCTCATCACCCATCCATATTCATAGTTTTGCTATTCTGAACTTTAGCTAATAATCTCTTAACCAATAATCTTACCTCCCTACTAAAATCACATAGTAGATAGAGCATTAGACCTAGAGTTAGGAAGACCTGAATTCAAATTTGACCTTAGACAGACCAAACAGTATTGAAATGTAATTGGGATATATTTGACAAAATAAATAATATAACAAAACATACGTTTTAAAATTAAGTCAATATAAGCCTACAAGGATTCTTTTTTTTAATTAATTTTATAATTATAACTTTTTTTGAGAGTATATATGCATAGTTAATTTTTTATAACATTATCCCTTGCACTCACTTCTATTTCGAATTTTCCCTCCTTCTCTCCACCCCTTCCCCTAGATGGCAGGCAATCTTATACATGTTAGATCTATTATAGTATATCCTAGATACAACATATGTGTGCAGAACTGAATTTCTTGTTGCACAGGAAGAATTGGATTCAGAAGGTAAAAATAACCTGAGAAGAAAAACAGAAGCGCAAAGTCTACACTCATTTCCCAGTGTTCCTTCTCTGGGTATAGCTGAGTCTATCCATCAATTGGAAAAAGGATTCTTATACAGAGATTAGTGGTTCCCTATTTCTATTCGAGTTTGACATACTGTAGTACATACTTAATAAATGCTTGCTCCCTGCCCCTCCCCCTTGTAAATATTAGTACATAGAAGATAAAGCACTGGGCCTGGAGTTAGAAAAAGCTGAGTTCAAATCTTGCTTCAAACTCTAGATGTCTGACCTTAAACAACTTACTTAAACTGTGTTTAGGATGCAGCTAGATTGCCCAAGGGTTAGAGCACTGAGCCTGAAAACAGAAAGAGATTCAAATCTAGCTAGCTCCCTGGAGCTGTTTCAGAGGGTTTCAGAATCAGCCAAAGTCGGGATGAATTAAAGTCCTTGGTCTTTAAGGGAAGAAGTGAAGTAGGTAGGCAAGCTGCCATGAAGCTTGCCAAAGATCTCTCCTGGATTCTAGAGTCCAGGATCTCCAGCCTCTCTCCTCCTCATCCTGCTACCAAGTGACTCTGCTTCTCTCCAGGCCTCCCTCCAATCCTTGCCTATGGTTATCTTAACACCAAACATTTAGCAAGCACCAACAGTGAAATGACCAATTTATCCAAATATATGCTAATAGAGTTATTGTCTCTCATTGAATAGGTAATTAGCCTTAAGTGCCCTGTTGAATGATTCAAGCAAACCTTTTTGGAGTTTCAGCCCTCTACAAAATCCAGCCTCAGACATTACTAACTATGTGACCCTGAGCAATTCATTTCATTTCTTTATGCCTCAGTTTCCTCAACTGCAAATGGAGACAGAACAGCACCTATCTCCCAGAATTGTGAGAATCAAATGAGATAACATTGGTAAGAAGGGGATAATGCATAATGAGCTAGAAGGATACGTAACTGTCAGTGAAAGCCTTCAAAAGCCTCATCAAAGGGAGCAACATGGTGAGATGCTTGATGATGCCTTTAGCAATTGTATGGAAGACAGAATGGAGTGAGCAGAAACCTAAGGCAGGGAGGTCAATGGAAGTAACTACAATCATTCAGGTGAGAGGTGGTGAGAACCTAAATTAAGCTCGCTGCATGAGTAGACAAAAGAGGTCAGACATGAACTAGATAGATAGATAAATAGATAATATTACTTCATACAGTAGTGCTTCTTATAGCCTTTTGTCTATCAGACTCCTTTGGCAATCTGATGAAGTCTATTGACCTGACATAGTGTTGATTATTTTGTAATTTTTAAAAAATGCTAGAGCTTAGTGAAAATAAAGATGAAATTTTTTCTCCATCCAAAATGCATGGTGCCAGTGAAATCCATCCATGGACGCCCAGTTAAGAATCCCTGCTCTGGAGGAAACAAAATAAATCATCTTTAAGAAAAAACAGAACAAAAACCTAGAATTAGATTTCCATTTGGCACATTATTTAACACTTAAAGTATTCAACAGAGAATGTTATAAAACAAAATTTGAACAAAACAAAACAAAAATTAAAAGATGATCTTTACAATGCCTTATCAAAATACTTTCCTCACTTGAAATCAAGAATTTTCTACTTATATAGAAGTCTCATTTTCCTAAAGTAAATTTGCAAAATTCTATGAAGAAAGCTATTAGATGAGATCAGAGAAAGGGAAGGGAAGAATCATTTATAAAGGGCCTATTCTGCACCAGACTCTGTGCTAAATGTTTTTTGCAAGTATTATCTCATTGAACACTGTACAAATATTATCTCATAACAGTCCTGTCCAGTCCTGTGAGGTATAAACTACCTGTATTATTATTCCTATTAAAAAAAACAAAAACAAAAACAAAAAACTAAGGATCAATGATTTGCCCACTGCCATGTAATTTCAGAGATAGGATTCATATATTCAGTTTTCCCTTTCCTCCAAGAATTCTTGGAACTACACCAGGAAGCCTCCACAAGCATAGCATAGTGCTTAGTATGTAGGAGTTGTCCTCTTTCTTCTCCCCTCCTTTCCTCTCTCCTTCTTTTCATTTTTAAAGTAAATTAGAAATAATTTTCAACAACCAACAGAAATAGCAAACCATTCAAGACCAGAAGGAGGGCAAAGGTGTAGGATTATGATTTAGGAACATATGCTCAAAGAGAGAAGACTCTCTCATCATTCAGGACTCCATATAGTCCAGACCATTGCCCTATATCTGTCAGAACTTAGTACACAGTGTTTGTTATTATCTGATCTATGTAGATAAAAAAATCAAGCATGACAAATCAATGACTTTGGAGCCTTGAATTATAAATCTAATTGTCTCGATTTTCCTTTTCATTTTGCATGTGTAGACAAGGCCATAAATGAAGCAATCAGAAGGGGCATGACTAGGTAGGCAGAGGGAGGAAGATGGAAGATTGATTGCTTCTAAAGCAGATAAAAGGGTTGAGAAAGTCTCAAGAACTGATGTTTGTGGGAGATTTTAATCACTGAGGAAAGCTTGCCCTACAACACGCACTAACACAAAAGCAGGTCACCACAACTCTCTCTGGAGTCAAGAAGATTTCAGTCTTCAAAAATTCAAAGAAACATTTAGAGGTGAAGCAAGAGAAAGAATGAGTCACAAATGTGAAGTGAAATGGGATCTCCAAAGCAAGTATTCACAAATGAATAAAGAGGTCATTCAATCATTCAACAAAAATTACTCTTTCATTCATTAATTCAAAAGGCATCTATTTGAATCTAGAGTTAGAGTTTCAATACTGCCATCTACATTTGACCTTGGACAAGTCTTTACCAGTGATCTGAGACTCAGTTTCCTCATTTGTAAAATAAAGGCGTTGTACCAGATGTACCAGATCACAATCTTGTGATAAATGCTTTTTATGTGTCAATCACTGTGCTGGGGATACAAAGACAAAAACCAAACAGTGTTTGCTCCTGAAGAACTTACATTCCATGGGGGAAAGGAGGAAAATAGAGGGTGAACATGTACATAGATAGATGTAAAATATAAAATAAGTAATCTCTAGAGGATGGGAACTAGAAACTGTGTGGGATAAAAAAGTTCATGTAGGAATTGACACAAGCTGAGTTTTGAAGCAATATAGGTATTCTGAATTAAAAATAAGGATAGAGTTCATTGGAGCATTGAGAATACTCCAAAGGCATGGAGGAAGGGTATGGAAAGTTCATTTAGAAAGAGGGAGGTAGATTGGTGAAAGGCTTTAAAAGTCAAACAGAATCTAAGAAAGATCCATTGAAGAGTGTTAATCTGGTTAATGGTGTAGAAGGAAAGATTTAGAAGTGAAGGATACTTTAAAAATCAATCTGTCCAATTATCCTATTTTTCTTATTTAAATTATTGTTATCATTATTTAACTTTTCTTATTTAACTGTTAGAAGAGGTTAAGTGATTTAATTAAGTGATTTACTTAGTCTGAGGTGGGATTTGAACCCAGATTTTCATGATTCTGGTTCTGGAAATCTATCCACTAAAAGGAGTGGTCTCTAAGAAACTGAGGTTCAGAGATTCTCCTAGTGTCACAAAGGCCATAAATGGCAGAGCTAGGATTTTAATGTAGGTCAGGTGACTAAATCCTATGTCTTCCCATTGCAGCATGTGTCAGTTGTATGGAAGATGAATTGGAAAATGAGAAGACTATAGTTAGGGAGACGCATTAGGGAACTTTACAAAAATAGAAGTGAGCTTTAAGGGTCTGTACTAGAATAGTGAGTAAGCTGAGATAGGGAGAAGAATACTGAAAATGAATTTGGCAATTGATTGGACGTGGGATGAGAGACATCTGTAGGAGAGATTGTTGTTTTCATTTTTTAGTCATATCTGACTCTTCATGATCTCTGGAGTTTTCTTAACAAAGACACTGAAATAGTTTGCCATTTCTAGATCATTTTATAGATGAGGAAACTGAGGCAAAGAGGATTAATTGACTCAGGATCACACAGCTAATAAATATCTAAAGATGAATTTGAACTCAAGTCTTACTGACTCCAGACCTAGCACTCAATCCTCTGGACCACCCTACCTTCATGAAGCTACCAGAAGGCTATGATATACATTTTTAAAGTTTATAACACAAAATAATATATGATCAGTAGATGAGAAGTATGAACTAAATGGTAGGTAAGGAGTTATGTTCCTGTTAATTATATTCCTCAATTTCATATTGACTCAGAATTATACACAGGGATTTTGTACTAATGGGGCTTCTGAAGGCAAATAGCACATCAAAATGTGGAATTTATTGTGGAAAGAAATAAGCTAATCCATCTCCTTGATGTTGGTAGCTTGATGAATTGTCAGCATCCATGGGATCAATGAAAATTTTCACTGCATGGAAGACTCCTGACATATAAGGCCATAAAAAATAGAAAACCCATAATTGCCCAGGGGTGTCAGATTCAAAACTTTTGACTTTTTCCTCTCTCTTTCATCGGTTCAACAACAGAATAAAAACTCTGCAAACATCCAAAGAATACAAATGGAAATTCACTATCAAATCTCTAGACTTTTGAGTTAGTGCCACCCCCCTCATTTTGACTGCAAGGTAGGGAGAATTTGGGCAGTACATGGTTAGCACTAAATGAAACAAGGCTTCACAAGACCCTCCAGGGGGGATATGTCCCCTTGGAGAAAAGAAATTCAGTTCAACCGGACTAATATTTTTCAGTCACCTAATTTAAATAATCAATCAGGAAGCATTAGCACTGGGGATGCAAGTACAAAAAATGAAGCAATCTTGACATGCAAGAAACTTACATTCTAACAGAAGAGGCAAGTATAACATAAACACAAAATTAATAAATACAAATATATTCAAAATATTTAGAGAGTAAAATACTAATATTTGGGGAATTTATGAAAGGCTTCATGCTGAAGGTCATGTATGGCTGAGAGATTCTATGAAGCACCAAAACATATGGAATGTCCTGCAGAAGAAAAAAAAAAAGGACAATTTGGCTGAATTGCAGTATGAAAGGGGGAATAATGTCCAAGGAGGCACCAAAGATAGGTGCAGATCAGGGTAAGGGTGGGACTTGAAAAGCTAAATAGAGAAACTTATATTTGATCCCCTAGGCCAAGGTTTCTTAAACTTTTTCCATTCACCCCACTTTACTCTCTTTTTGCCAGAGAAATTTTTTCATAATCCTGGTTAAATAAGTATATAAAATAGATATACAAATAAAATATTTACTGATGATAAATTATAATTTCACTAATCCTTCATTCAATTATGTGACCCACAGTTTAAGAAGTTTTGCTCTAGTCCAGAAGTGCCAAGCATGTAGTCCACCAGCTGAGTGGAACCCACAACATTTCCAAGTGCAGCCTTAAGCAGTTGAAAATGTAATTGGGAAATAACAAGATAAATAAAAATACAACAAAACATATATAATATTTTATTTTAAAACTAAATTAATATATGATCCAAAGGGACTCTTATGTATGATTTAGTGGTTTCTGTTAAAGCTTGACGTCACTGCTTCAAATTATAGGAAAAGAAAATTATTTTGGCAGCTGTGTAAGAATAGACTGGAAATATAAGAAACTTGAGACCAGGATTTCAAAATCATTAAATTAAAAGGTGGGAAAAGTAGACAACTTGAGTGCCAAGAAGAAAGAAAAGGACAGGGAGGGTGAAAGGAAAGTGGTAGGAAAGACTGTCTAGACTGAAGTAAGAAAAGGGAGAAAGACATTTGGGTCAGAAAAAAAGTTCTAAAGGAAACAAAACAAGACCAGTGGAAAATTTGATAGCATCATAACTTTAAAAACAGAAAATTTTTTTTTTCTGTTTCAATATGACATCTTCCCTAAATCCACCTGATACCACCATTACCAAAAACATTAAAAATAACAACAATAACAACGATGACATAAAGTATGACAAAACTTTGCCTTAAGGAAGAAATGAGAAAATTCACCTCCCTCCTTTCTTTGCTGAAGTAGAGGTCTATAGGTATGCTATATTACATATAGCAATCTGTATGTATGTATATACATCTGTATGCATAGGAATCTGACATTGTGTCAGATTTTGATGAATTGTCTAATTTTGCTTCTCTCTTTCTCTCTCCCTCTCTCTCCTGTCATTTTATCCCTTCCTCTCTCAAATTCTCCTCCTCCTCCTCCTCCTCCTCCTCCTCCTCCTCCTCCTCCTCCTCCTCCTCCTCCTCCTCCTCCTCCTCCTCCTCCTCCTTCTTCTTCTTCTTCTTCTTCTTCTTCTTCTTCTTCTTCTTCTTCTTCTTCTTCTTCTTCTTTCTTCTTTCTTCTTTCTTCTTCCCTTCCTCCCCCTTCTCTCTTTGTTACAAAGTATGGTTTTATATATGTATATATATATAGAAATATATATATATATATACATATATATATATATATTTGGAAACAAAAGTTAATATGAAAAGAAAAAAATTAAATACAAAGTATAATTATTTAAGACCCTAGTTTCTCACCAGACTTCTCTCAAACTACCAAAATACTTTTTCTTAAACACAAGTCTGACTATGGAACTCCTCCACTTAAATAACTCTAGTGTCTTCCCATTTAGCTTTTAAAGTCCTACACAGCTTAAGCCCAATCTATCTATCTTCTACTTTAACCACAGAAAAGGATTAGAGGAGGATGAATGGAAACAAAGAGCCTAGGAAAGAAATTCCTAATATGAGATGCTAATAGAAAATGAAATCCTATCTCTCCATAGATGTCACCATAAGCTCTGGGGAGAGTTTGTTTTTTTTTTGTTTTTTTTTTTTTTTTTTTGTTTTTGTTTTGTTTTGTTTTTTACACCATTTTGGCAAAGAGACCTTTTGACCATTGGCTAGAATTGTTTATCTAGTTCTATCCTTGATCCACTGGTATCAGGACTGATTTGAGGAAAGACAGACAGACAGAGGAGGGGGGAGAAGAAGGAAGAGAGTAAGGAAGGAAGAGGAAGAGAAGGAGGAAAAATAGAAGGAAAAGGAGAGAGGGGGACAGAGACAGAAACAAAGAGACAAAGAGAGAGGAAGAGAGAGAGAGATAATTTCAAAGTTAGTAAAAAGTCCAATTCTATATTACCAAGTTGACACAATGACTAGTTCTGTTCAAGTAAAAGAGTATGATCACCAGATAATTCAAGTGAGAGATAAGGACTTTGTCTAAATACTCTAGATTATTTCCTCAACTTTGTTTTGACTCTGGAGACTTGACCTTAAAGTCAAGAAGATATAAATTATTTGTGATTGCCTTAGTTACAGGAGAAGAGAGTGTAAAAATTTAGTTTATCCTAGAGACACTTAGAGAAAATTTAGTGAAGAAATAAGATATATGAGCACTCCTCTGATCCACGCATAACAAGTCATAGTATAATTTTTGACAAATACTTATTGCATTCATTCCAATCTAAATGGAAAAGATAGTGTAATAAGTTTTTAGTCAGAGTTCAGGTCCTAGCTCTGCCATTAATCTCATGCAAATTACTTCTCATTTATGAACCCCAGTTTTCACCAATTGATAATAATAATCATTATTATTGTTATTATTATTATTATTAGCATATATATATACTGAGCCAACTAAAATGCACTTTACAAATACTATCTCATTTGACCTTCACCACCTTGAAAGGTAGGTGCATATTATTCCATTTTATAGTTGAGGAAAATGATACAGAGGTAAAATGAATTAGCCTGAGTCCAGGCCCAGTGCTCTATTTGAAATAGGTTGTGTTCCCTTTAAGAAACTATTTCCTATTGATCTGTAATCCCTTTCAGAGTCTCCACCATTCCTGGGGAAGGCATATCCTCCCTAGATAAAATCTTTCCAGGATGCCAGGGCCTTTGATTCAATTAGAAATCCTGGTCAAAAAGCACCCCTTTGAAGTGTTAATTCCAATAGGAGATCGGGCTGCCCCAGCCCCCACTGGGTCTGACCTGCTTGGGCTGTCCCAGCCCCCACTAAGACCCAATATAACAGCTTCCTTCAATGAAGGTCTTTTGCAGATGGACCTCGGTATCTCACTCAGCTATTAGGACTCTTCTGTCCACTGAGAACTGCATTTTCTTAGTGCAAAACTTCATTTTCCATAGTTCTGCCACTATAGAAGTCAGTCTCTTTGTAAACTGATTTCTATCCAACAATATAAACTTTTATTTTGCAACTAATAATTCATGAATGAGTGAATTCTTTCACTCCTAAAACCTGCAGCTGATTTAAAGGGGATTCTTAACTCTCTTATAGACACTAACCTCTAGATCACCAGAAATCTAGACCAGGCAAACAGCATCATAATCACTGTACCACCTAGCTGCCTTGGTATACTTTATATATGCATATGTAAAATGAAAGGGTCTTCTTCACTTTCTAATATCCTCTGATTCTGTGACTATCCATAAGACTAAAATAGGTTGACTCAATGCTGTTTCCTCCCTTACAAGCTACTCTTTTAACCAATTGGCTATCCTTTAGTAGTAGTGAAATAATCATTTTAATTGGGCAGCTAAGTGGAGGAGTAGATAGAATGCCAGGCTTGTAGTCAGGAAAGATCAGACACTAGCCATGTGATTCTTAACAAATCATTTCACCCCTGTTTGCTTCAGCTACCTCATCTATAAAATAAAAATAATAATAACATTTACCTCCCAGAATTGTGAGGAACAGATGAGATAATAAATGTAAAGCGCTTAACACTGTGCCTAGCACTATATAAACCTTAGTTGTTGCTTTTGTTGTTGTTTATTACAAGGAGCAATTACATGACCTTAATTTGCAAAAATTAATAAGATGATAAGGTATGAATAAAAAGATTTGAAAATAGTACAATAACTAAGTTAATGGTGTCACAAGAGGGAGTGATATAATTCTCTCCCAGCTAAGCTGATATAGTCACAGAAAGTAGTCATATGATCTAACATGTATTTCAACATATTTAATATGTATTGGACTACCAGCCAGCTAGGGGAGGGGTTTGGGGCAGGAGGGGAAAATTTGGAACAAAAGGTTTTGCCAGGGTCATTGTTGGAAAAATTACCCATGCATCTGCTTTGTAAATAAAAAGCTTTAATAAAAAAAAATTTTTTAAAGAAAATAGTCACATGGTGAGGGATAAATAAAAATAAATAAATAAAAATAGATAGACAGACAGACAGATAGATCCCTTACCAAGAGACATAATCCTTTATTAGCAAGAAGAGAGCAGACAAGTAAGCAAATTTTAAATAGCTGGCTGAATTCCAACAATTCCAGAAGATGAGAACTGAGAAATAAAGGCTTAGGAAGACATTGTTAAGGATACTCCTGTGGGGAGGGAAAACTTTCTCTTCTCTCTCCCAACTCCATCACCCAAAACATGTCATCTGAACTACTGAGCTAGTTGAAATCAGTGCATCTAGATGGAAGCAGAGAGACAAACAGAATGGAGAGACAGTCGCCTGAGGGAAGAAACATCTTTAAGGACCATGACCCCATCATAGCAGAGAAAAATAAATGCTATAGATTCAAGAAAAGATCTGGCCCCTAAAGCCCAACTGAGTGGACTACTCAGAAGAAATACTGCATTTATGGAGAACTTTATGAAAATCCTACAAATAAAGAAGGACTTTGAGACTATAGAGTACAAAGATTTGTAAATGATCCTTTCCTATCTAAGTATCTTACATATGAACCTCACTATCACTTAGTATTCTAAGTTTGTATCCACTCTTCCCTTGGAATCTATGTATAATGTTTAAGTCAGCTGTTCTTATTATATCTTCTTAATAAATTCCTTTGCTAAAAGCTAACTAGTTGTTAAGGAGAAGCATAGTACTGGAAACAGTAACTCACAGGATGATCCCTAGACTCTGAGAATAAGCCTCCTATGGACCCAAGCTGCTAATGTGAGTTCAAGTTGGGGAATTATCCAGAGATGATGCATGTATAATTCTTTCAAAAGTCCAAAGCTGTAATAGTTTGTAGAGGAATTACAATGAAAACAGCATAGATACTTGACTATATTACTGCTTAGAAACCTAAGAACTCTCTCTACATACTCTATCTAATTAGTTGCCAATTGCTATTAGTTCTTAAATTGGTCTCTTTCTCTTCATTGAGGGACCATTTATTTGGTAGAGTGGAGAAGGCACTGGATAAAGAATAAGAACTTTAAATTCAAATCCTAGCATTACTACTTCCCACTTGTGTGAATTTGAACAAGTTATTTCCTGTCTTGGGTTTTCTTAACAAAGATTCTGGGATACTTTTCCATTTCCTTCTTCAGTTCATTTAAATGAACATTTTCAGTTCTTTTAACCCTGAGACAATCTGAATTAAGTGATTTATCCCGAGGTCAAATAGCTAGTAAGTGTCTGAGGCCCATTCTGAACAGGAAGAAGACTCTTTCTGACTCCAAACCTAGTACTCTAGCCACTGCCCAACCTGGCTGCCTATATGTATATAGAAATAAGTATTGCATATGTGGTGTGTATATGTATATGAACAAATATGTGTACATAGGCATTTGTACATGTATGTATACTACAATAACACAGGTGGGCGGCATTGAGAGCCTATACTAAGATGATAGCGTTCTTTATTAAGTGGAATGCATGCAAATGATGGAGAGGAAATTAATAGAGCTTGTTGAGTTATTGGATATGAGAGTAAAAGAAAAACAAAACAAAACAAAAATAAAATAAAATCAGATTCTAAATTTGAAACTGATTGGTGCTAGAAACAGAGATTTTTTAAAGAGAAAGTTCTAGGGAGAATGAAAATAAGCAAAGTTTGGGTCACTGGTGAGCAGGCCATCATAACAGATATGTGTCACAGGTAATTGAACTTGCTCATCTTAGATTTCAGATGAGAGGTCAGGCCTGGAGCTATAGATGCTGGAGTCATATATGCATCTATGTATTTGTAAGAGTCATTTATTTGTGTTTACAAATGATAATTGAAATGCTCTCTACTATTTCTCTATTGGTTTCCTTTTATAGGTAACTTCCTCAAGGAGAGGGACTTTTTCTTTCTTTCTGTGGTACTCTATAATTAGCATAGTTCCTGGCATATAGTAAGTGCCTAATAAATGCCTGTAAATGTCTGAATGACTGCTAGTCAGAGAGACATGGGACTGGAAGTGATCTCCAAAGAATCATCTCTCTGCTCCCAGGCAGATTTGATTTTACTTGATGAAAAGGTATCTGTCCAATATTTGAAAGTTTCCATCTGTTGTGAAAACTCTCTTGTGATCTACACAATATCATGATTTTCTCAGAGGCTTTTAATCTAATTGACAATGCTGATAGCTCATACAAACCTTGTGTATTAAACTTAATTAAAAGTGACAATTTGCCATCCTTGTCAACCAATTTAAATAAAAAAAGTCTAGTAGGGGACAATCCTTCCCCTTCCTTCTCCCTTTATTTAACAAAATTTCCATTTTTCTATCTTCTAGGAAGTTTGCAGATGAAGGTTTTCAGTGTCCCAAGGATGGAAGATTTTTGTGACAGAATATGAATCCTATCTGACATTTAAGTACTTGTTCAAGGTTGTCTTCTCTAAAATCTCCAATTGCTTTTTGAAGTTTTGTTCTTTTTAACCTTCTTTCTCCTCCCACCCAACTAAGTGACCCACTAACACATATATGTATTGTATTCTTGGCCAGCACATTCTTTCCTGTCTGGAAAGCTGAGCCAAACCTATATTTGTTTACTTCTTCCTATTTTGTGTCCGGTTACACGCCAACTGAGGCTACGTGCTGGAGTTTGACCACATAGGTTATAACTCTTTTTGGAATATATAAGGTCATCAAAGAGGCAGGGAGAAAACAATGAAATGGAAAGGCTATAACCAAGCATTTAAAAATTCCCCATGAAAACCAACAGGTTCAGTAAGAAAACTTCCTGAAAGTATGTTAACATGAATTCCAATAATGTCAGGTCAACAGACAGACTTCCCAAAAGCTACAGGTCACTTTGTTCACTCTCTACTTTCAAAATACTTTAGAGTTCAGATGACCCTGATACTGATCACTGAGCAAATGTACTCTTGGTTTCTAGGGCAAGATTATCCTCCAACAAGAAATAAATTAATCTATGCCAGACCCCAAAATCTCAAACTTCTTTCTTCAATATTGGTCTGGTGTCAAGGAAAGTCCCTGGTCCCTCTATGTCCAAATTTCCTCTTCTGTAAAATGGAAATAATAATGCTTGTGCTCCAGGCTATTTGTACACTATTTCAAAGTCCGATTCTTTCTGTACAGCAAAACAACTGTTTGGGCATGTATACATATATTGCATTTAATTTATACTTTAACATATTTAACATGTATTGATCAACCTGCCATCTGTAGGGGAAAGAGAGGAAGGAGGAGAAAAAATTAGAACAAAAGGTTTGGCAATTGTCAATGTTGCAAAATTATCCATGCATATATTTGGTAAACAAAAACTATTAAAATTTAAAAAAAAATAATGCTTGTGCTCCCTACCTAGAAGTCAGTGCCATTGAATGGATAGAGAGCCAGAAAGACCTGATGACCCAGAGAGGACACATGAAGCAACTTGGTATTGTGTAGCATAGTTAGGATTTGAATCCACATCCTCTAACTATCAACTATGTCCTCTTGATTACATTTTTAAAATTCAATCCAACATTTCAATCCAATCCTCAATCTAGTGACACTGGCCACCTGAATATTCTGAAGCCTAGATCCTCTAAATTCCTATCCTGGAATTTTTACTTGCTATATCTCATGCTTAAAATTCTCTTCCTCCTAATTTCTGTGGATTCCCTGGCTTCTCTAAAGTCACTGCTAAAATTCTCCCTTTTATAGAAAACCTTTTCTGCCTCCCCTTAATACTAGTGCCCTCTTGATTATTTCAGATTTATTATATATGTGTATATATATATATATACATATATATATATATATATGAACACATATAGTTTGCACATAGATCTCAGATTTTATATATACATATATGGATGGAGAGAGAGAAATAGGGACAGAAAGAGAGACAAAGACAGGGACAGAGACAGAGACAGAGAAGGAGAGAGAGACAGAGAGATTGAATACAGTTGTTTGCATATTGACCATGTTAGACATTGAGATCTTAGAGAACAGGGACTATTTTGCTTTTCTTTGTGCTCCCTAATGTGAAGCAGAGTGCCTGGCATATAGTAAATGTTTATTAACTAACTGGCCACAGTGGATAGACACTATTGGCAATATTCTGTTGGACTCTGGGCAAATCACTTAATGTCTCCAGTGATCTAGTCAAATTTCTCAGACTATAAATTGCAAAAGAGTGAAGGTTTACAATAGAAGAGGAAGTTTCCTCATTCCCTATTCCAGAGAAACCACATGTCCATCCCTATCCTCTATTCTACCTTTAAAAAAAAAAATAAAACAAGCAAGATCTTAAAATTTCCACTAAATTTCAAGAATGGGAATTTTTGGAGACTAAAAACAAATTGCACCAGGTGGGCCTTTCATGTATCTTAAGAGCTTATCCAGGTCAGCTTAGTTTATAATTAAAGAAAAATGGGGGGACTTTTCCTCAAGATGTCATTCAGTGAATCAATGCTCAAGAAAGCCATATTTTCTTGGGTTCCTGGTTTAGAGCTGTTCTTGTATGTGGCAATTGTAGCAATCATCTGGTCCTATTGCATGAGTCCATTATCCTGTGCTTGGTTCAGAAAACACTGCTGCAAAGCTTGGGCAAATAGAGTTCTTCCATGCCCCAGAAATCAAATATGTTTGCAGTGCTGAATCTTCCTTTGAACATGCTGCTGTTATTCTGAAGCAGTACTTTGATTCATTTAGGGAACTTCTGAAGCAGGAGGGAACTGTTTCCTTTACTATAAATTGTAGGCTCTTTAAGAAACTGTGTTTCCTTTTGAGCTGTGATCCCTTTTGGAGTCTCAGTCTCTCCTGGGGAAGGCATATCCCCCCAGATAAGTTATCTTTCCAAGATGCCAGAGCCTTTGATTCAATTAGAAATCCTGGTCAAAAACGCACCCCTTTGAAGTTTGTTAATTCCAATAGGAGATCCGGGCTGAAAACTGATAAGAATCTAAGCCTGGGAACCTCGACTCCTGAAGCCCCCACACCTGGTCTGATCAGCTCGGGCTGTCCCAGCCCCCACTAAGATACACAATATAACAGCCTCCCACAATCAAGGTCTTTGCAGATGGCCTGTGCACTTTGCCAGGACCATTCTACCCACTGAGAAAGCATGCTCAATGCCAAAATTCCATTTCCCACTAGAAACTGATTTCTATCCAACAATAAACTTTCATTTTGCAATTAATAATTCAGGAATGAGTGAATTCTTTCACTCCTAAACCTGTGGCCGATTTAAAGGGGATTCTTAATTCTCTTATTGCCACTAACCTCTAGACCACCAGGAATTGAGACCATTCAAACCGCATCACAGATGAGGACTCTCCCAATCCCATGCAAATCCCCACCTTTCTGCCACTTTTAGTCCTAGAAGCAGTGTCTCAGAGCAGCAGTGTCAAGTTTAAATAGCAACAGGGGCCACAAAATCATACACATAGCTTCTTTAGGGTCACATATTGACTTAGAAGATCACACTGTTTGTATATTTCTTTCTTTATAAATACATCAGAACATTAAAATCAGATAAGATCTACATTTTAATCTGTTTTTATGCACACAAGAGTGTTATGGGCTGCATGCAAGTTGGGTCTTCATACCACTGGACCAGAGCAATGAAAAGCTGAGTGATTTGCCCACTTGTCTATATGACAGGGGATTACAGAGTTGGAAATTGAATTTAAATCATTCTGACTTTCAGGACAGTTCTCTGTGTGTGTGCCTCTGTCTGTCTCTGTCTTTGTCCTTGGCTCTGCTCTCTCTGTCTCTCAAACACTCTCTCTCTCTCTCTCTCTCTCTCTCTCTCTCTCTCTCTCTCTCTCTCTCTCTCTGTCTCTCTCTCTCTCTCTCTCTGTCTTTCTCTCTCTCTCTCTCTCTCTCTCTCTCTCTCTCTCTCTCTCTCTCTGTGTGTCTCTCTGTCTTTCTCTCTCTCTCTCTTCTGTCTCTCTGTCTCTGTCTCTGTCTCTCTCTCTCTCTCTCTCTGTCTCTCTCTCTCTGTCTCTGTCTCTGTCTCTCTGTGTGTCTCTCTCTCTGTCTCTCTCTCTCTCTCTGTCTCTGTCTCTCTCTCTCTCTCTCTGTCTCTCAAACACACACACATACACACACACACACACACACACACACACACACACACACTCTTTTCTGTCTCTCTATCTCTATTTGTCTATTTCTGTTTCTCACACTGTCTCTGTTTATGTCTCTCTGTCTCTCTCTCTGTCTCTCTTGCACTCTCTATCTCTGTCTGTTTCTAGCTGTCACTATCTCTTTTTCTACCTGTTTTTCTCTTGCTCTCTCCCACCTTCTTTCTGTAATTATTGCTTATCTAAAATTACATTTTCACAGAGCTATTTAGTACCTGACACAGAAAAACAATCACAAGTAATTTGTTTTTGAGAATTATTTAACATGAAATTATAACAAATAAAATTTGCCATTTGTGTAACAAATCCACAATTGTCATAACACAAATGGCAAAGGACCAAAGCAAAAACAAGAAAACTAAATCAGCTGCTATATACAATTGGACAAAATTTTGTCATGTGCACTAAAAGTCTTTTACAAAATAGTCATCTCAGATCAATAGAAAACCACTCTCCATTCAATGACATCATCCTGCAAGATAGGCTGCTGTAAGTGTCTGCATCTGTTTTCTCTATGTTCTCCTTTAATATGTTGTCTCTCTCTGTCTCTCTCTTTATGTCTCTCTTATCTGTCTGTCTCTGTCCTTGTCTCTGCCTCTTTCGTTTTTACTTGATATGAATATGGATAGATAGGTTCAATCCTTTCCCTAAGGGACAAGAATTCAAAAAGTTTCTCATTTTCCATCATATGTTAAGGTAAACATTTTTAGAATCTATATTAAGCTTAAATATATGGTGATTTATTATAAACATGGGTTTCTTCCATCCCAGCTAGATGGTGTGGTGAATAGAGAACTGGACTAGGAGTAAGTAAAATCCCAGTTTGAACCTTGCCTCTGACACTTACTACCTATGTGACCCTAGTGTTGCAAAACTGTGTAATTGCTAGCTGTCATTATTATTCTTCCAACTGACTTGGTAAGGGTAGAATGCTGGGTTATGCAGTCAGAAAGACAGGGATTAAAATCCCAATTCTGAAATTTACAGGTTGGCCAAAATCCATACCTGTCACAGCAACCATACAATATTGCTTTGAGACTAAACAACAACAACAACAACAACAACAATGAATGCAAAACATCTAGCAAATTTAAATCTCTGAATAGTCAGCTATTCTTTCTCTCTATCCTCCAACCACAAATGAATGTCTATCCATTATCCAAAAACAATCAATGTTCTCACTAATGTTCCCAAAGACAGTGTTTGTTAAGATTGCCCTAACAATACAAATCAATCTGGTGCCATTGTCACTTGTCAGCTGGAACATTAGCATGCACATGGAGGCAAAGGAATTCTTTTTCAACATGGTGCCAAAGGACTGTGTCCCTACGACTCAGACGATGTGGCTAATGCAGTAGAAATAGAGTCAGATCTGAAGTCAAAGCACTTGAGTCTGCTCTATTCTACCACTTAGGATCCTAGAGTTAGAGCTGGAACAGATTTTAAGTGGCTCTCCAGAACACCAGCCTGAGGTGCAAGATTAAATTACTCATTCAAGGTCACATGGGTAATTTCAAAAGTAGGATTTTAATCTACATCTTCTGATTCCAGGCAATACTGATTCCACTTTATCTTGCTGCTTTCTACCACCTGGGTGGTCTTGGACAAGTCTTTTATTATAAATATGGGCTCCTCCCCTGGCCTCGTAACAAGGTAAAACAAGATTATTAGATTGGT
>NC_133619.1:304266385-304323885 GCF_048593235.1 Sminthopsis crassicaudata | reverse complement strand
TGAAAGCACTTAGCAACATTCACATCCAGGAAGAAGGCTTTTTTATTCCTTGTTACCACCCTGCCCATTGAGCATATCAAGTTGAAGACCCAATTTTCTCTAGTGACTAGATGGCTGTGATCCATTCTCAGCCTCTGCAAAATGACTGTGGATTGGTTTCAAATCAACAGCAACCTCTCTGCTGCAGGGACCTTTATTAAATGTTCTACGAGTAATTACCTCGATCCTGGAAGGAGTGCTGAGCAAGTTTTCACCAGCTGACTGCACTGGTACACGGCTCCTTCCTCTCCTATCTGTAGCAGGCGTGCAAATGAATTCAACAAATATTTATTCATTTCCTTCTACACACAGAGCATCCTGTCTGGTATTAGATAAGATTTAACTCTAGACTTTTTGGACTGGGGTATATGAAGTGTTCGGGGAGGACTGGTATCTCTACTGGGGACTTGCCAAGCCCTTTTTAGGGCTGCTCAATTCCCCTTTGGTTTCCACTTGGCACTCAACTCACTTGTAGCTCCAAGAAACTGTAAATCAGGGTAAACCATATTGGCAAATGGGTTAGACCAGGTTGAGCATAACCAACAGGCCTCAAACTTTTCAGTAAATTAGGAGGATATTTACCTTAAACATGTGAAGACTTCCCTAGGGACAGGAATGGGCAGATGAAAACAATTTGTTTCAAAGCCTCTGAAGGTGGCTGAAATGGGCAAGGGAAGAGGGAGGAGGAATAGTTAACACTGAAGGAATTCTGGAAAGACAAGAATACTCATACACTATAGGAGAGCTATGAATTTGTCCAACCTTTATGGAAAGAAATTTAGAATTATTCTAAGAAAGTAACTAAAGTATGGGTATCCTTTGGCTTCATAAATGCCAGTATTAGGCATATACATATACAACCAAGACCAATGATGAAAGAAAGATTCTATGTATACCAAAATATTATGGCATTACTTTTTGTAGTAGAAAATAATATTTTTAAAAGCCCATTAATTAGGAAATAGACAAACAAATTCTGGAAAAGGATATAATGATATTTTATTGTACTGTAAGAAATGATGAATTTATAGAATGAAGAGAAGATCTATAGGATCTGCTATAAAGAGAAGTAAACAGAACCAGGAAAACAATATACATAATGATGATAATAATAGAAATAGATAACACAACAAAATATATTAAAAAGAATTATCTGAAATGATAGTGAGCAAATTTGGCCTTAAAGAAGATATATTAGTATGTATTTCCTCCTTTCTTTGATGGGAACAGGGGTATTATTAATGTAAAACTATGTATATTATACTAAATTTGGTTGATGTGTTGATTACTTTTGTAGACATGTTTTATTTCTTCTTTTAATTTTGTTACAAAGATAGCTCTCTAGGAGACAAATAGAGAAGGAATATATTAGTAGAGGTTATTGTTGTTTAATCATTTTTAGTTGTGTCCAAATCTTTGTAATCCCATTTGAGGTTTTCTTAGCAAAGACACTGGAGTGGTTTGCCATTTCCTTCTCTCGCTTATTTTATAGATGAGGAAATGAGGTAAACAGAGTTAAGTGACTTGCCTAGGGTCACACAGCTAGTAAATGTCTGAGGCCAGATTTGAACACAAGCCTACTTGACTCCAGGTTCAGCACTGTACCCGCTGTTCCACATAGCTATCTCATGGGTAAAGGTAGGTAATCTAAAAACAAAATATGTCAATTATTATTTTAAAATAAATGTCCTATTAGCAGCTATGTGGAGAATGCATTGCAGAGAGAAATGATTTGAGTCAAGGACACCATCTGGGAAGCTCTTAAAATGATCTAGGCAAGAGGGGATAAGAGTCTTAACGAGGGTGGTGGCTCTGTGAGTCAAGAAAAAGTAGGATAAATGTGAGAAAGTTTGTGGAAGTAAAATAAATAAGACTCTGAACATGATGTGATCAGATTATCTTGAAAACATTTCTCTTAATAGGAACTTTCTATTTTTGTAAAGTTCTGAATCTAATATCATCACAATGAGTTAAAAAGTTATTTTGGCTGCTTTAGATTTGTATTTTAAAATTTGTTTGTGAAATATTTCCCAATTATATTTTAATTTATTCAGTAACTCTTGGTAGTATTTCAATCGACAATATGGCCTATTGTGAACATAAATTAAAAATTTAAGAAGAATAGTAGACTCTGGGGAAGAGAGAATAAATTCTGTTTTAGATATGTTGAGATATGATACAGACTAAAATGTCTAAGAGACAGCTGGTGATGTGAGATCAGAACTTGAAAGAGACTAGAGCTAGATATTTGGAACTAGTAGCCATATACAAAAAGATAATAATTAAATCCATGGGAACGAATGATGTCATCAAAAAAGAGAATGAAGAAAGAAGATAAAGTTGAGTGAAAGGCCTTGGTATAAACCCACATTTAGAATAAGGGATATGAATTATGATCTAACCAAGGAGACTGAAAAAAAAAAGAGGTCAGATAATTAAGAAGAGATGTTAGAGAGAGCAATTTAAACATAAAATATTCAACAATGTCAAATGATGCATAAAGGTCCAGAGGAGGAAGGATAGTAGGATTTAAAAAAAAAAAAAAAAGACCATTGAATTTAACAATTAAGATCCCATTGACAATTTGGTGGAGATCAGAATCAGTTGACAGTAAAGATAGGAGACCATATTGCAAAGGATTGACAAGTGAGAAGAGAGAAGATATGGATACAGATGGCCCAGGTGGGAGACTTGAGAAGATAAGGGTTTGGGAATTGTCATCCTGGGATAGATAACCAATTAAAGAGGAGGGAAATAATTGCCTTGTTGCAATGATGACAGTGGAGATTAGATAAAATAAATTTGTGGTGGACCCAGAGAGTACCTCCTCCAGAATCCAGTATCTTCCTCCATAGTCTTTCAGCAATATGCAAAGGAGCTGAGGAGACAGATGGTGGTAGTGATGGGTCCCCAATCCTTGTCCCCAGAATTTCTTTTCTCAAAAGACAGAAAGGGGAGAGATGATGGGTCACAGCCCAGAATCTACTCAAAACTGCACATCTAGCTAAGGAATATAGAGCAATGAAACCTCTTATCTGTTGTTTCTTATTTGGCTCCTATAAAATCTCCATCCTTACTTCTTATTTATCTTTTTGTAAAAGCTACATCCTGACTTCTTATATGTCTTGTTCCCTAAATAACAATAAGATGTTCCATTTTACCTGAATGAAAAGACATCCTGATTCCTCCCTTATCCCCTACCTTGCTCTCCACATGTAGGCTGTTAGCCTACTTAGCTGGAGCCCCAAATTTCAGTATATAAAACTCTCCCAAACTCTTCCTAATTGTCAGACTCTCTCAGAGTTTGGTTCATCTGTTATGGCATCAATAAAATCTTTTGTGACTATATGAGAATCTCTGAATTCTTTCAAACTATGAAACATGACTCTTGCATTTTTGAGATCTGGGATCTGAATGTAGAGGACATCATAATAATAGTATTTCTATAGCACCTTAAGGTTTGCAAAGCCCTTTACAAATATTAACTCTTTTAATCTTCAAAACAATCTTAAGAAGTAGGTATATAATTATCCCTGTTTTATGAGAAAATTGAGGTAAACAAAATTTAACTTGCAAGAGTCACACAACTGTTAAGTATCTGATCCTAAATTTGAACTCAGGTTTTCATGACTCCAAGCCCAGTACTTTATCCACTAAATCACCTAGCTTCCTGAATGTTAGGAACAAGGTGTATGCTGATTCATATTTCTGACACCACATAAAGACAAATTAACAAGGTTGGTGAGATATGTAGTATCTCCATGGAAAACCCAAGCATAGAATGTCATAGAAAGTAAATCATAAATAAAAGGAATGTTATGTAGGGGCTAGTTTTGGATAGTTGAAATATTTAATATAGATTCACAGCATGTTTTAAAAAGCCTACTCCCTCTCCCTGCCAAGGCAAAGTCAAGAACTATATGAACACAATTACAAATCAGTTCTAATCTCCTGGAAAAAATATGAAGTACTCATGGATAGGCTGAGCTAATATAATAAAAATGACAATCTTACCTAAATTAATCTACTTATTCATTGCCATATCAATCAAACTCCTAAGAAATTACCTCACAGAGCTAGAAAAAATAAAAATAAAATTTATCTGGAAAAACAAAAGGTCAAGAATTTCAAGGGAATTAATGAAACAAAATATAAATGAAGGTGGCCTAGCTGTACCAGACCTAAAACTATATTATAAAGCAACAGTCATCAAAACCATTTGGTACTGACTAAGAAATAGAGTAGTTGATCAGTGAAATAAGTTAGGTTCACAGGACAAAATAGTCAATGACTACAGTAATCTAGTGTTTGACAAACCAAAGATACCGACTTTTGAGATAAGAATTCACTACCTGACAAAAACTTCTGGGAAAATTGGAAATTAGTATGGCAGAAATTAGGCATTGACCCACATCTAACACACTATACCATGATAAGATCAAAATGGATTCGTGATTTAGACATAAAGAGTGCTATTACTAGCAAATTGGAGGAACAAAGGATGTTCTTCTCAGATCTGTAGAAAAGGAAGGAATTTATGGCCAAAAAAGAACTGGAATACATTATGGAATGCAAAATGAATAAGTTTGATTATATTAAGTTAAAAAATTTTGTACAAACAAAATCAATGCAGACAAGATTAGAAGGGAAGCAATAAATTGGGGGGGGGATTTACATTCAAAGGTTTTGATAAAGGCCTCATTTCTAAAATAAATATATAGAGAAATGTATAAGAATTCAAGCCATTCTCCAATTGATAAATGGTCAAAGGATATGAACAGGCAATTTTCAGATGAAATTAAAACCATTTCCAGTCATATGAAAAGATTCACTAAATCACTATTGATCAGAGAAATGCAAATTAAGACAACTCTGAGGTATTACTACACACCTCTTAGATTGGCTAAAATGACAGAAAAAGATAATAACGAATGTTGGAGAGGATGTGGGAAAACTGGGACACTAATACATTGTTGGTGGAGTTGTGAACTGATTCAACCACTCTGAAGAGCAATTTACAATTATGTCCAAAGGGCTATTACACTGTTCATACCCTTTGATCTGGCAATGTTTCTATAGATCATAAAGGAAGTCATAAAGGAGGAAAAGAGACTCACATGTGCAAAAATGTTTGTGGTAGCTCCTTTTTGTAATGGCAAGAAACTGGAAACTGAATGTATGCCCATCAGATGGAGAATGGCTAAATAAATTATGATATATGAATGTTATGGAATATTATTGTCCTATAAAAGACGACCCAGCAGGATGATTTTAGAGAGGCCTAGAGAGACTTACATGAACTGATGCTAAGTGAAATGAGAAGAACCAGGAGATCATTATACCCGGCAGCAACAATATTATAAGAAGATGAAGATCAATTCTGATGGACATGGCTCTCATCAACAATGAAGTAATTCAAGCCAGTGATCTTTGTGATGAAGAAAGCCATCTGCACCCAAGAGAAAACAATGGGAACTGAATATGGATCACAACATAGTATTTTAACTCTTTTTTTGTTGTTTGCTTGCATTTTGTTTTCTTTCTCATTTTTTTTCTTTTTGATCTGATTTTTCTTGTGCAGCAAGATATTTATAGAAATAGAGGAATTGCATATGTTTAACATATATTGGATCACTTGCTGATTAGGGCAGGGGATGGGGAAAGAGAGGGGAAAAAATTAGAACACAGAGTTTTGTAGGGGTTAATGTCAAAAATTATCCATGTGTATATTTTGAAAATAAAAACTTTAATTAAAAAAAAGCCTACTCCCTCCAGCAATTCTCAGTGGAAATAGTAGGTGATGACCCAGAATTCTGTGTTAGCAGAGTGGGAATTGCAGAAGGACAAAGGGGAAGGTATTAAAAATTCAAAGATGAATGCCTTGTCTAAAGGTGTAAGACTCTGGTGGAAGGAAAATGAAATCAGAGTAGGTAAAGATTTTGAGGGGGCAAAGGTCATGTAGAGGATGAAGGGTAAGTTGCCAGGGGTCAGGCAGATGGAAAAAATAAATAGCATAAGATTGTGTTCAGATGGGAATTTCAGTGTAGTCATTTCAAGTGTAGCTGAGATTAGAACAGCAAAGGTTGTAATAGTTGAGAAAGGTAATAAAGATAAACAACAAGATGTCCAAAGGGCAATTAATGCAGATATTGAAGTCAACAAGGGAGGTGGCAAGAGTCAGGAAGAAGAGGAAGACATTAAAGCAAGATAATATAATTGGAAGGCATAAATTTCAAAAGATGAAAGGTTGCTACGTGATAATGCTGGAGCCAGAGCCAGAAGGAAGGCTTGGGAGTGGCAATGAGTGCCAACTCCTACTTCTGGTGCCATGAGAAGGCAGATTAGCAAGGGTGATGAGAACCATGGCATTTTCAGGGGAAAGCCAGTTTTTAGCTAGTGCCAAAAGGCAAGAGTTTTCAAAGGATATTCAAAGATGAAGGGGAATTTGCTCCCTTTCATCTTCCGTAATAGAGCAGAGGGGACATAGGATACAATGGAAGGCATAGAAAAGGGATGTTAGGAACTGAGCTGGAAATTTCAGGAAATATGACAGAAAGGAAAGGGTTAGCAGAAGATAGATATTTTATCTAGGCAGGTGATGGTTTTGATTGACAGAGTTTAGAGGAACAAGGTCAGGGTTTTAAAACCTTAAGACAGAGGAGTAGGAAGAAGGAAAATGTCTCTAGAATAAATAAAGCCCAAGGACCTAATTAGAATGTTAATATAATAGGGCCTTCACAATGTCCTCTCCAAGATGAATCCCATATACTTAGTTACAGCAAGGAAAGGCTAGTTTAAAAAGAATGAAATTAAAGTTTCTGGGATAAGGGTTGGTAAGGTACTAATGTGATAGGCTAATACAAATTTGGTGAGTGGGCCAAGATATCAAGTTTGAATAGTAAGAATCAGAAAACTGTTGCTAGGAGTTTCTCTCAAACCAAAATGGTGGAACAACATAGCATGACCAATAAACAAGGTAAAATAGTATCCAAAATTAAGAAGGCAAAGTTGATATTTGCATGTTACCGAGACTTTCAGAGATGGAATCTATGACTAGAATTTGGATCTAGAAGAGTATACTTCATTCATTGCAATGGAATGGTTAGAGGAGAATATTGTATATATTGAAAAGAAATTCAGAGTCCAAAAAAATGAGAGAGGGGAAAGCATGGTAGGGCTGTAGAATATCAATTTAAGGGAGGGAGAGAAGTGATATTGTCAGAAAAAATATGCTAGAGACCATTTAGATAGAAAAATTCATCCTCCATGCAACTACTGAGGTGACTGTGGCTGACTTTGTTATCTGTCCCTATAGAGTCAGCTCAATAAATTCCAATGATATTCTATTATCTCCAGGATTAAATACAAACTTTGACATTCAAAGTGTTTTATATATTATCTTCCTCCTATCTTTCTAACCTTATTATTTATTACACCCCCTCCACCCATGTTATGTTATTGAGAGGTACTGCTTCCAGAATAATTGCAATGAAGGACATGATATTACATGGACTGAGATCTGATTATACTTTCAACATCCTTAGTATTCCTCATTATCTAAGCTCATACTGAGCTATAACACTACTGATATTATTCTTACAAAATCATATATATTTTAATTCATCCTTAGATTACTATTTTTATTTATAGTTCCATTAATAATACAGGTTATTTTAAAGAATTTCTTATGGTTACCCATCTTTGTCTACAACTCCTTTCCTTGCTCATTGGAATTACTTGTTTGCTTCTTCAGAATTTCATCCCTTAAGTCTTCCCATTCCTGTTGGATTGACTTACCCAATAAAATTTTAGTTTATGGATTTCTATCCATTCTTTCTCTGAACTTTTTGAAATTTATTTTTCCAAAATCTATGGTGCATGCCAGAATATACTCATATTTTGTCTCCTTTTTAATCATTTAATCATGTCCCTTTCCTCCGAGGGTACGATCATTTGTACTTCAGCACTCAATTTCTCTTTGTAGGTCAAAATCTGGTCCAGAATAAAAGTCCCCCTTATAATTTCTTCCATTTTTTGAAAGATGAAATTATTTTGACAGAGGGAGAAAGAAAAAGAGAGGGGAGAGAGAAAAACAGAGACAGACAGAGGAAATGAAGGAAAAAGGGAGGAAGGAGGAAAGGAGTGATAAAGTGAGGGAAGGATGAAGGGAAAGCAGATGTCTCACAGATTGAATTATTCATTACCTCATCATTATCATTTTCTTTCACATAGCTATTAGCTGTCTCTATGACAATTTTTTTTGACTCACTTATTATTTTAGATTTCATTATCATGTTTTCATTTGACTCTGTGGAGACAAAATCTTAACACCTAACCATAAAAGGAAAAAGAACAAAAATATATAGATTAATATGTATGAATATCAATTTCAAATAAAATCTTGTCACACTACAAAGATTCACTCAAGAAAGAATTCATTATGACCAAGTTGGATATATGTCAGAGATTCAAGGAGGGTTCAATATTGGAAAAATAAGCAATATAATACATTATACTAAAAACAAAGACCTCCCAAACAGCATGATTATTTCAGTGGATGCAAAATATTTATTTGAAGAACAAATAAGGAAGCAGTTACTACCTCCAAAAGCACCCTGTTCCACATAGGTTAGGGATAGCTTAATCAATTTTTTTTTCTTGTATTCAATTTAAATCTGCCTCTGCAACTTTCAACCATGACTACTGATTCTGCCATCTGAGTTCCTGCAGAGCAATAGAGTCCCTCTTCCATATGATATTCATTTAAATACTGACTACACCTATCCTATCTCCCCAAAATCGTCTTCCCATTTCCCCATCCAACATTTGTCCCAGTAAATCACTAATGTTTATCAAGGACCTCTTAAGTTCAGATGCCAAGGATATGCCCTTCAAAAACTTCCATTCTAAGATAGAGAAAACAGACACATTAAAACTCCAGATTCTTATTACATCCATTAAAATGTAATTTTATTCTATCATTCTAGTCTATCAGCTACCATGTTAGCTATCATTCTCAGTTTTTTGTTTACAGCAAATTTAACAAAAATACTATCAGTCAATCAATTCACATGCATTAAGTGCCTACTTTGTACACTAAGGTAGCCTCTGAGAATATAAAAACATTCTGTGAAAGAACAAATTGACAAGGACAGAACTAAGGACAAATTTCTGAGATATTCCATTGAAGGTAAAATCAAGATATTAGTGGCTATCCTTTGGATTTCATCATTCAACCAATTCTGAAATTGGTTGGTACTATATTCTCAACCACATGTCTCTATTTTCAATCAATGAACCAACAAGCACTTATTAAGCTTCTACTATTGCCAGTTACTGAGAAGACAAAGAAGAAAAATGAAAACAATCCTTTCCCTCAAGAAGGTTATTTTCTGTCTAGGGAAACATGTCTATGTATAAGTACATACAATTGTGAAATGTGTTATTGTCTCCATCAATTAGAAGACTCTTTATTCAAAAGGTTCTAGATGATTTGGGCTTTGAAAGAAGATATCAATAGCAGGTGTTAATGAGGAATAAGGAATGGCCTATAAGGATAGAATGAGATATTTCCTAAATATTTTGCTGAAATTCTGTTACATTGTGGTTGTTTTCCTGATTTGTTCACCTTTTAAAAGAGTAGATGAAGTTCCTTTTTAAAAGAAAAGTAAGATTAGTATATATTTTCTTCTAAATTTTTTTATTAAATATTTCCCAATTACATTTTAAAAACTTTTTAACATTCAATTTTTTAAAATTTGAATTCCAAATTCTCCCTTCCTCTTATCCCTCCCCCACCTTTTTGAGAAAGCAAGCAACTTGATATTAATTATACATATGAAGTCATGCAAAATATATTTCCATATTAGCCATGTTGCAAAAGAAAACACACAAAAAAACCAATAAAAATTTAAAAGGTTGCTTCAATTTGCACCTAGAGTTTGTTAATTCTCTCTCTAGAGGGAATAGCACTTTTCATGAAGGATCGTCTTAGATCATTGTTTTAATTAAAGTAGCTAAGTCTTTCACAGTTGATCATCATTATGATATTATTGTTATTCTGTTCAATATTATCTGATTCTGCTCACTTCACTTTGCAGCAGTTCACGTAAGACTTCTTAGACTTTTCTGAAACCATTCCACTGGCCATTCCTATAGTACAATAGTATTCCTTTTTTTTTAACAGCAAATATGCAAAAATTTATTCTATTATCTCTTTTTCAAGAAGTGAAAGTACTCTTCATCATTAGAACTTTGGAATAATGGTTGATTATTACGTTAGTCAGAACTTTTAAGTTTTTCAAAATTCTCCATTGCTTCAAGGTTGTTTTCATTGTATAAATTGTTCTGTTGTTTTCACTTCACTCTATCAATTCATGGTAAGCTTCCCAGTTTTCTCTAATACTATTCCCCTCATCATTTCTTTTAGATTGTAATTTTTCATTACATCCATGTACATCCATATATATTTGTATATACATAACACACATTACATCCATTAAATTCCCTTATATACATACATTTCCGTTACATCTATAATCTTCTAATTGATGGATATCCTCTTAATTTCTGGTTCTTTGCAAACACAAGAAGATTAGCTATAACTAATTTTTTTTAATTTATAGGGCCCTTTTCTTGTTCTTTAATATCCTTGGGGTATATATTCAATATTAGTATTGATGGCTAAAAAAATTACATACAGTTTACTAGATTTGGGGGTATAGTTCCAAATTTCTTTCCAGAATGAATTGAACAACTGACAGCTCCACTAGTAGTACTTCAACAATCCTACCAATATTACACTTTTCTTTTTGTTGGTCAGCTTTGTAAATCTAGTCATTTTTTTCTTCTTTTTTTTATTAAAACTTTTTATTTACAAAACATATGCATGGGTAATTTTTCAACATTGATCCTTGCAAAGCCTTGTGTTCCAAATTTTCCCCTCCTTCCTCCCACCCCCTCCCCTAGATGGCAGGTAATCCAATACGGGTTAAATATGTTAAATCCAATGTATGTATACATACTTATACAATTATCTTGCTGCACAAGAAAAATCTGATCAAGAAGGAAAAAAACTAAGAAAGAAAACTAAATGCAAGCAAACAAAAACAGAAAAAGTAAAAAGGCTATGTTGTGATCCACACTCAGTTCCCACTGTACTCTCTCTAGGTGTAGATGGCTCTCTTCATGACAAGATTATAATCTGAATCATCTCATTGTTGGAAAGAGCCATGTCCATCGGAACTGATCATTGTATAATCTTGTTGCCATGTACAATGATCTGGTTCTCATTTCACTTAGCATCAGTTCATGTAAGTCTCCCCAAGCCTTTCTAAAATCATTAATATAAATATAATATAAAATCATTATAGAACAATAATAGGACAATAGTATTCCATAATAATGATATACCACAACTTTATTCATCTGTTCCTCAATTAATGGGCATCCCTTCAATTTCCCATTCTTTGCTACCACAAAAAGAGCTTCTATAAATATTTCTGTACAAATCAGTCTTTTTCCTTTTCTTTGATCTTTTTGGGATATAGATCTAGTAATGGCATTGCAAAGTCAAAGGATATGTACAGTTTTATTGCCATTTGAGTGTACTTTCAAATAGTTCTCCAGAATGGTTGGATCAGTTCCCAATTCCATCAAATGCGTACTAGAGTCCCTCTTTTTCCACATCACCTCCAGGATTTATAATTATTTAATATTAGTAGTATTGGCTCAATAAAATTGATGCATATCTTCTCCTACCAGCTCTTGGTATCCTTGATTCACTGTCTTCTAGCTAATAACAATCAGCTTACTTTTGGATTCACTCAATATTCCCTTTCCAGTAGTAATGCTAGTTATCTGATGGAAAAGGAAAACTGTCCTTTTACTTTCAACAGTTTTATAACCACTAAGTTTCACAAATCTCTTGTATCATAACTTATATCAAGACTGTTAAAATCCCAGATGAAGGTATATTCACATTTCTCTTTCTTAACATTCTCTTTCTTAACACTGTGAAATGATTAAGTTGTAATTCAGTGTCCCTTTCTTCCCCTAAAGCACAAGTAGGAAAATTTTAGGGACCAGAATTGAAAGAGACAATTGGAGGAAGGAGGGAATATTGGATAAACAGTTTTATGGGCCAGAACTCTGTACTTGAAACAAGTATTCTTATTTATAAGGTGCTAACTCAGTGGAATTGATGAGACAATGGTTATCTAGTTTAGCATGGTGATTAATAGTTCTCTAGTTCAGTATGATTGATTTTAATCTTACAACAAATAATGGTTCCTTAGTTATATAATGATTGATTATACTCAATATACTGTAAATGATCTAATTATAATAGAGCATATAAACTGGGATAAACTCAGCCAGGATGGGACTCAAAGATATATTCATTCCATCATCCACCTTTGTGGTGGCTGGAGGCTGGAGCACAAGCCCTCGGACTCAGAGAGAGATTCACTCCATCTCATACCACTGTGATGGCCTGCCTCTCCTCCTTCACTTCTCCGCTGAAACCAAGACTCTGGAAGGCCTCCAAGAAAGCTAGCCTGGGCCCCAGGCAAAGAAAATAGATTGTGAAGGAGATAATAAAGGATTTGGACTTTTAACACCTGGCTATTCTCGTGGTGATTACTTTGTTAAAACGAAGGCTGGTCCCAAGACCTCCAGAAAACCAACTGGAACACTACAAAACAAGGAAATATCTGATGCCATTTTTTAAAAGTCACAAGCCATTACCTCTATCTTTTTTTATGAGAAGAAAAGAGGATAGAATAATGATAGGTTTAGAGCACATTCCTTAGGGCCGACCACCACCACAGAGATGAGGTGACATAAAAGAAATTTAGAGACAGGAACTTAAATATGTTCTTTCCTTTCTTAGAATCAGAAACATTAAAAATACTGTCACAATTACCATTGATAAAAAGAATAGAGACTTGATCCTTCATTCAATTCTGGTCCATATGTCACTTAGTTTAGTATCAGCCCTCAAAACATCAAGTGAACTTTTTCTGCATTCATCAAATAACCAAATCTCAGTGTTGTATGTGACTTCCCTATACCTGAATAAGAACCCCCTGCAGTATATATCCAGGTAATCATCCAGCCTTCTCACTACTCACTACATTCCCAAAGTGGATTTCCACTTTTGAGATGCCAGCCATTTCTAGAATATTTGCTGTTGGTTACAAGAAGGAATTCAAAGGAAAATGCAGATTTATCAGCACAAATCTATGCAATGTTGCTGGGTAAATAGCTCAAGATGTTAACTCTGAATGATTAAGGGATTGGGAAGGAGGGTAGATAAATGGGTCAATACTGTCATAGATTCCTAGAATTTTATTGTCAGTAGGAACCTTAGATATCATCCAGTTCAAACTCTTTATTTTACAGGTGAGGAAACAAGTATTTTTAAAAATGATGAAGTATCCAAGGTCACCTAGAAATCTTCTAAGATATCTTTCCTCCCTAGTCCATTTATCTACCTCTCCTTGTCCAATTATTTTCTAATATATTCCAGGTTCCTATATAAACAACCTTTGTAATAATGTTGTTTCATTTAGTTTAATGTGGAGAATTTCTAATATTAGATACTTTGGAAAATATTTAGATCAGATATTGAAGTACAAATATAACTAGACTTAAGATCAATTCAATTTAATTCAACAAGCATTGGTGCCCACATAGTACCTATTATCATTTAATGATAATGGAAGTATAGTATAGGAGAGAGACACAAACTCAGTCAGGATGACCTGAGTTCAAGTTCTGTTTCTGATATATTGTGTGATGCTGAGGAAGTCACACAAGTTTCATGGAGGAAGTAGCCCCTATGTTGAGTGTAGGATGAAATCTTCTTGAAAGATTTAATATTCAAAGTTATGGTATATTAATATAATGGAATATTATTATTCTACAAGAAATGACCAACAGTATCTAAGCTAGGTAGGATCAAAACAGAGAAAGAAAATTATAGACCAATATCCCTAATGAATATCAATACAAAAATCTTAAATAAAATATTAGCAAAAAGATTACAATAAGTTATCATCAGGTTAACATACCATGACCAAGTAGGATTTATACCAGGAATGCAGTGCTGGGTCAGTAATAGGAAAACTATTAGCAAAATTTACTATATCAATAACCAAATTAATAGAAATCCTATAATTATCTCAATAGATTCAGAAAAAGCATTTGATAAAATTCTACACCCATTCCTATTAAAAAACATTAGAGAGGATAGGAATAAATGTAGCTCTCCTAAAAATAAGCAGTAGCATCTATTTAAACCATCAGAAAGCATCATCTGTAATGGGGATAAACTACCACCATTCCCAATAAAATTGGGATGAAACAAAGCTGCCCACTATCACCATTACTATTCATTGTTGTATTAGAAATATTAGCTTTAGCAATAAGAGAAGAAAAAGAAATTAAAGGAATTAGAGTAGGTAACAAGGAAACCAAATTATCATTCTTTGCAGATGATATACTTTTTTTTTTTTTTTTTTTTTCTTTTAATTTTTTTTTTATTATATATATATATATATATATATTTTATAATATTATCCCTTGTATTCATTTTTCCAATTTACCCCCCCCTCCCTTTATTCCCTCCCCCCGACGACAGGCAATACCATACATTTTACATGTGTTACAATATAGTCTAGGTACAATACATGTTTGCGAATATCACTTTCTTGTTGCACAATAAACATTAGAATCCGAAGGTACATGCAACCTGGGCAGACAGATATTAGTGCTAACAATTTTCATTCCCCTCCCAGTGTTTCTTCTCTGGGTGCAGCTACCTCTGTCCATCATTGATCAACTGGAAGTGAGTTGGATCTTCTTTATGTTGAAGATTTCCACTTCCATCAGAATACATCCTCATACAGCATTGTTGTTGAAGTGTACAGTGATCTTCTGGTTCTGCTCATTTCACTCAGCATCAGTTGATTTAAGTCTCTCCAGGCCTCTCTATATTCCTCCTGCTGGTCATTTCTTACCGAGCAATAATATTCCATAACCTTCATATACCACAATTTACCCAACCATTCTCCAACTGATGGACATCCATTCATCCTCCAGTTTCTAGCTACAACAAAAAGGGCTGCCACAAACATTTTGGCACATATATGTCTCTTTCCGCTCTTTAGTATTTCTTTGGGATATAATCCCAGTAGTAGCGCTGCTGGGTCAAAGGGTATGCACAGTTTGATAACTTTTTGGGCATAATTCCAGATTGCTCTCCAGAATGGCTGGATTCTTTCACAACTCCACCAGCAATGTATTAGTGTCCCAGTTTTCCCACATCCCCTCCAACATTTGTCATTATTTGTTCCTGTCATCTTAGCCAATCTGACAGGTGTGTAGTGGTATCTCAGAGTGGTCTTAATTTGCATTTCTCTGATCAGTAGTGATTTGGAACACTCTTTCATGTGAGTGGATATAGTTTCAATTTCTTCCTCTGAGAATTGTCTGTTCATATCCTTTGACCATTTATCAATTGGAGAATGGTTCGGTTTCTTATAAATTTGGGTCAGTTCTCTATATATTTTGGAAATGAGACCTTTGTCAGAACCTTTGTTTTTAAAAATATTTTCCCAATTTGTTACTTCCCTTCTAATCTTGTTTGCATTAGTATTATTTGTACAGAAACTTTTTAGTTTGATGTAATCAAAATCTTCTATTTTGTGATCAATAATGATCTCTAGTTCTCCTCTGGTCATAAATTCCTTCCTCCTCCACAAGTCTGAGAGGTAGATTATCCTCTGTTCCTCTAATCTATTTATTATCTCCCTCTTTATGCCTAAATCATGGACCCATTTTGATCTTATCTTGGTATATGGTGTTAAGTGTGGATCCATATCTAATTTCTGCCATACTAATTTCCAGTTTTCCCAACAGTTTTTTCCGAATAATGAATTTTTATCCCTAATGTTGGAATCTTTGGGTTTGTCAAAGATTAGATTGCTATAGATGTATCCTTTTTTGTCCTTTGTATCTAATCTGTTCCACTGATCTACCGGTCTATTTCGTAGCCAATACCAAATGGTTTTGGTGACTGCTGCTATATAATATAGCTTTAGATCAGGTACACTTAGACCACCTTCCTCTGAGTTTTTTTTCATTAGTTCCCTTGCAATTCTTGACCTTTTATTCTTCCATATGAATTTTGTTGTTATTTTTTCTAGGTCATTAAAATAGTTTCTTGGGAGTCTGATTGGTATAGCACTAAATAAATAGATTAGTTTGGGGAGTATTGTCATCTTTATTATATTCGCTCGGCCTATCCAAGAGCACTGAATGTCTTTCCAATTATTTAAATCTGACTTTATTTTTGTGGCAAGTGTTTTGTAATTTTTCTCATATAATTCCTGACTTTTCTTTGGTAGATGGATTCCCAAATATTTTATACTCTCAACATTTGTTTGGAATGGAATTTCTCTTTGTATCTCTTGCTGTTGCATTTTGTTAGTGATATATAAAAATGCCGAGGATTTATGTGGATTTATTTTGTATCCTGCCACTTTGCTGAAATTTTGAATTATTTCTAGTAGCTTTTTAGCAGAGTCTTTGGGGTTCTCTAAGTATACCATCATGTCATCTGCAAAAAGTGATAGTTTGATTTCCTCATTTCCTACTCTAATTCCTTGAATCTCTTTCTCGGCTCTTATTGCCGAGGCTAGCGTTTCTAGTACTATATTGAATAGTAATGGTGATAGTGGGCAACCTTGTTTCACTCCTGATCTTACTGGGAAAGGTTGCAGTTTATTTCTATTGCATATTATGCTTACTGACGGTCTTAAATATATACTCCTGATTATTCTAAGGAATAATCCATTTATTCCTATACTCTCAAGAGTTTTTAGTAGGAATGGATGTTGGATTTTGTCAAATGCTTTTTCTGCATCTATTGAGATGATCATATGGTTCTTATTAATTTGATTATTAATATGGTCAATTATATTAATAGTTTTCCTAATATTAAACCAGCCCTGCATTCCTGGAATAAATCCTACTTGATCATAGTGTATTATCTTGGAGATGATTTTCTGAAGTCTTTTTGCTAATATCTTATTTAAGATTTTAGCATCAATATTCATTAAGGAGATTGGTCTATAATTTTCTTTCTCAGTTTTCGATCTACCAGGTTTAGGTATCAGTACCATGTCTGTGTCATAAAAGGAGTTTGGTAGGACTCCTTCATCCCCTATTTTTTCAAATAATTTATATAACATTGGGGCTAATTGTTCTTTAAATGTTTGGTAGAATTCACATGTGAATCCATCTGGCCCTGGGGATTTTTTCCTGGGGAGTTGATTAATAGCTTGTTCTATTTCTTTTTCTGAAATGGGACTATTTAAGCAATTTATCTCCTCCTCTGTTAGTCTAGGGAGCCTATATTTTTGGAGAAAGTCATCCATTTCACTTAAGTTATCAAATTTATTGGCATAAAGTTGGGCAAAGTAACTCCTTATTATTTCTCTAATTTCCTCTTCATTGGTGGAAAGATCCCCCTTTTCATTTGTAAGACTATCAATTTGATTTTCCTCTTTCTTTTTTTTGATCAAATTTACCAAAGGTTTATCTATTTTATTGGCTTTTTCATAAAACCAACTCTTGGTTTTATTTATTAATTCAATAGTTTTTTTACTTTCAATTTTATTGATTTCTCCTTTTAATTTTTGTATTTCGAGTTTAATTTTTGGTTGGGGGGCAGATGATATACTTAGAAAATCAACCAAAAAAACTACTAGAAACAATCCATGACTTTAGCAAAGTTGCAAGATACAAAATAAATCCATAGAAATTATCAGAATTTCTATATCTTACCAACTAAGTCCAGCAGCAAGAGATACAAAGAGAAATTCCATTTAAAAGTACTGTTGATAATATAAAATATTTGGGAGTCTACCTGCCAAGACGAAGTCAGGAACTTTATGAACACAATTACAAATCAGACCTAATCAATTGGAAGAATATAAAGTGCTCATGGATAGGCCAAGCTAATATAATAAAAATGACAATTCTACCTAAATTAATTCATCATACCAATCAAACTCCCAAGAAATTAATTTACTGAATTAGAAAAAAAAGTAACAAAGTTCATTTGGAAGGTTAAGAATTTCAAGGGAACTAATTAAAAATGCAAATGAAGACAGTCTAGTTGTAGCCAATCTAAAACTATATTATAAAGCAGCAGTCATCAAAATCATTTGATACTGGCTGGTCATCAAAATCACTTGGTACTGGCTAAGAAATAGATCAATGGAGGTTCACAGGACAAAATAGTCAATGACTATAGTAATCTAGTATTTGATAAACGCGAAGACCTTAACTTCTGGGATTAGAACTCACTATTTGACAAAAATTGTTGAGAAAACTGGAAAGCAATATGGCAGAAACTAGGTACAGACCAATATCTCATACCACATACCAATATAAAGTCAGAATAAATATATGATTTACACATAGAGCTATATCATAAAAAAATTAAGAGAACATGGAATAATTTATCTGTTGGATCAATGGATAAGGGAAGAATTTAGGATCAAAGAAAATAGAGCATTACAAAATGTAAAATAATTTTGATTATATAAAATTTAAAAGTTTTTGCACAAACAAAACCAAAGCAACCCAAATTATTTTTTAAGAAAACAGAAAAAGGATGGGGGTATTACAACAAATATTTCTAATTAAGGCCTCATTTCTCAAATATAAAGAAGTGAGTCAAATTTATAAAAATATAAGTTATTTTCCAATTAATAAATGATCAAAGGATATGAACAGGCAGTTTTCAAACAAAGAAATCAAAGGTATATATAGTTATGTGAAAAAATGCTCTAAATCACTATTGATTAGTAGAAATGCAAATTAAAATGAAAACTCTGAGGCACTGCCTCATACCTATCACATTGGCTAATATGACAAAAAAGGAAAATATGTTTGTTGGAATGCATGTGGGAAAATTGGGACACTAATGAATTGTTGGTAGAGTTGTGTACTGATCCATCCATTCTGGAGAGCAATTTGAAACCATGCCCAAAGAGCTGTAAAACTGTGCATACCATTGATCCAGCAATACCACTGCTAGCTCTATAACCCAAAGACATTCAAAAAAGGGGCAAAGGACCTATTTTCACAAAACTATTTATAGCACCTCTTTTTATGATGGCTAAGAATTATAAATAAAAGGGATGCCCATCAGTTGGAAAAGGGCTAAATAAACTGTGGCATATGATTGTAATGGAATACTATTGTGCTAAAAGAAATGACAAACAGGATTATTTCAGGAAAAAAAACAACCCGGAAAGACTTATATGAACTGATGCAAAATAAGGCGAACAGAACCAGGAGAATATTATGAAAAGTAACAGCAATATTGTACAATGAAGAAATATAAATGATTTGGCTATTCTCAGCAATAAAGTGATCTAAGACAATCTCAAAGGACTAGGGATGAAGTATACTATTCACCTCCAGAGAAATAATTCTCTCCTTTTTTTGATTTGAGTCTTTTTATACAAAATGACTAATATGAAAATGTTTTACATGTTACACATAAAAAAAAATTTCTAGTCCAAGATAGGGTTTATTGGGTTGGCAGTGCTTACAAAATAAGTAAGATTTTAAAGTCTCTTTCAGAATCTGATCTTTTTATTGTCCTCTCATATATGCTCCACTTCCTTCCATTACAAAATTATCTTTTCAGCCCCAGGATGCATTGTTGTATCCAGTTCTGATACATCTGAGATTTAATCTGACACTGACTTTGCAAATTCTTCCACTAATCCAGAAGGTTTCTATAAGACTACAGGTTCCTAAAAGTACTCCCCCTAACCATGGCTTATGACTTTCTGAACTATTCAGTTTTTTCAGTGTATTTTCAGTAGTCACAAAAGCACAGGATTGTAGGATTTGGGAAACCTGGGTTCAAATCTGGATTCTATTACTTATTGCTTGCATGACATAGGTCAAGTCATTTCACTTATGCTTCATCTCTGAAAATCTGAATTCAAAGGTCCCTTAGACTTCTAAATCTCAGATCCCATATTGTGTTTCATATGCATGCATTTATTTGCCAAAGTCTTTCCTAAAATACTATATCTTATGATTGAATTCATATTTATAGTAAATCAGAGCAAGTAGAATAAAACAATCCTATCATTTTCCTCTTTGCCTCTGTTAAGGTAACTTAAAGTCATGTTACCTTCTTGGTTACCACACCGCTCTGTTGATTCCTACGAAGCTCACAGTACCCAAAAGCCCCAGATCTTTTTTTTTTCCAGAAAATTTATCTAACCACACCTGTAGTTATGTTCATTTTTTGTTGATTGCTATGACTGGCTTTAACCTTTGCTTCTTCAGCCAACAGGTGAGGTATCTTGGCTCACTCTATTTAATAACCTTAACTGGCAGTTCCCTTCTTTCCCCTGGAGCTTATCTACATTAAATCAACTTCCTATCTTCCTCTTGTAAAGCTCATACCTCCTTTGGGGGCTTCCCACTAAACTCCTATCTCACATCTGAGGAATGTCTCCAAGTTTTAGCTTATTTCCAAGGAAAAGATGACTGAAAGACAAGGTATATGTACTTTCCCCATCCTTTCTCTCTTCAATAACTCATGTATTATTCCCTCAAGAGGAATTTTAGCAATTTTTCATTACCACATTAAGATATAAAACACTTTAAGTAATAAAGTAACAATATGATATAATCCCTTTCCCATATTAGATGTGTTAAATTGGACTGCTGAATTTATTTTTCTTATTTCAAAAGAACTCTGATTATATTTGTCAACAATTCTCTCCACTGATGCAGAGAGCAACCCCTAGCAAATGAGTAAATAGTCATTATAAATTACTGGAGCCAAATAATTTCCTAATCTGGTAGCCAAGTTTCTGGTAATAAGCTTGTCCAAACCTAACTAGGCTGGCAGACATGCAGATCATCACCAGGTGTGTCACCAAAGCCCTCTCTAGCTTAGAAGAATCTGCTGGAGCTTGTGCTCTGCCTCCCCAATCCTCACCCCACCCATGGTGGAGGTCCCCACATAAAAACAAAACAAAAAAAAACAGGAAAGGAAAAAAATGGTTTCTGGAGGCTAGGGAAAGTGAATAATCTTGTGGCAGGGTACAGCCCACAATTTAGAATACATCAACAAGGAAGCCAATGTGGTAATAATTAAAAGAATACTGGACTTGACAGAGAGCTGTATTCAAATCTTACTGTTATTTATCACCTATGTGACCTTGGGCAAGGTGACAAATGAAGGATTCAAAAAATAATCTTAAGGGTCCCTTGTAATGGCTGCTAGTTTGGGGCTAAAAGAAAAATTAACATTGAGATATTTTCCTAGTTCTTAAATCACTCCTTGCAGCACCACTTATTCAATCTCTTTCTCAAGAATATAAAACAATTCATGCAGATTCCAGAAGTAATTGAATATTGAAGACTGAGGAAATCCTGTTCCTTCAGGACATGTGGCTTTGATTTTGGCAGCATAGACAGTCAATTTCATTCCTGAGGATGAAGATAACCTTATTCTGTGCTCATAACTATTTATTTGTGGAGAAGTTTCAAAAAATTTACTTTGGAGGAGTTTGTCTTGACAGAACACAGCATAGGATTTCTCTTGGTATTTCTGTGGTTGTTAATATTTGGAAGAAACTTAATATTAATATTATTTATTAATTATAATATTAATATAATTATAATATTAATTAATATTATTAATATTAACATTTTTAATGTTAATATTTGGAAGAAAAGATCATCTAATCTGAAATCTTTCTCCTCCTTTTCCTCTTTCTCCTCCTCATCCTTCTTCTTTTTCTTTTTCTCCTCCTCTTTCTTTTCTTCCTCCTCCTCCTCCTCCTCTTTCTCTTTTTCCTTCTAATCCTCCTCCTCCTCTTTTTCCTTTTCCTTTCTCCTCCTCCTCCTCTTCCCTCTTCCTCCTTGTGGCTTGTCCAAAGCTATGCAACTAGTACCTGGCTGAGCCAGATTTTAAACTAAGGACATCTGATCCCAATTCTCCTGCACTTTCTGCTGGGTCCCAAGTATTAGACTAAATCAAAAGACCTGGCTCTGCATTAGTTTACTGTATGGCCATAACCAAGACATTTAAATTCTCTCAGACTTAGCTTCTTCATTAGAAAAGTAAAGTGTTAGATCAGATGATCCCTAAAATACTTTCTAATTCACAAAAACAGGACTGGCAATTCTTTTGTTTAATGGAGAGCCTTGTCAATTACCCATAATGACTGTGGTCAGTCTGTAGGGGAAGGAGTTATCCTTTCACCAACAAAAGAATTTATTCTCTAAATAAGGAAACAAATTTAAAACTCCATCCAGTTGCTTTAGCTTTCTTTTTCTGATTCATATTCAATTCTCCCCTTACATAGATTATTCTAAGTTTATGGTTTTATTGTCTAATTTCTTATATTGTTCTTCCAATAATTCCTGTATGTCATTTTGGTCTCCTAATGAGACTGTAAATTCCTTCAGGGCAAACACCACATAGCAAAAGCCTAGGTACATAGAAGGAAATCAATAAATGCTTGAATTGAAGTTGGATTGGAAAGGGAGTAGTTAAAAACAGAAGCTTAATTTTCATTACTTATCTTTTTGTGTTCATCACTCACATCACTCACTGATTTTTCTAATGCAAAAGGTCTATGTGTGAACAAGAGTATCAGCATAGAAAAAAATGTCCCCGTTTTGAAAGAGAAAGGATAGGAAGAAGTCCCCATAGAAGGATAGGAAGAGGTTCAACACAGGGCAAAGCATTGTAGAAACCCCAGTGTAGGTCCTTCTTAAAAGAATCAGAAAAGTTAGACTGGCAAAAAGAAGTTTATTAGCATTGGCAAGTCATCTTTTACTAGGAGGCTGACTTTCTTAGTGGCAAGGTCCCTACAGAGATGAAAAGGTCTAGCAGAGGAGTCCTGGTAGAGAGAGAGAGAGAGAGATAAAGTTCCTAGCAGAGAAATCTCCTAAGAGAGAAATCTCCTAGCAGAGAAATCCCCTAGCAGAGAGGTAAAGAGGGGTGTAGCCCTGTTAGGGAAATAGGCAAGAGAGATAAAAAGGAGTTAATGCTGAAAAGAGAATGTCTTCTCAGTGGGCAGATGGTCCTCGAAGGCGGCTATGCCAAGGAGAGAAAGAGAGAGGTTCCTTGGCATGGCATGCCCTGCTTTTGACCCTCTGCAAGGAGTGAGTTTAAGGAAACCTGCTCTTGGTGGAGGGCTGGGACAGCCTGAGGTGATCAGACCCAGATTTCTCAATTGAATGAGAATTTAGAATTTCAAAAAGATCAATAGGAGTTGATTTGCCCTTGAATAGTGTGGCTTCTCTCTTCCTGGGAGGATGGGCCCTGTCTCTAGACTTCTTGGAGCCTTGGAGATCCTGATCTCTCAGATCAAAAAGGGGACAAAATTTAATTTTTAAGGGAGCACAATTTCAATAAAGGGAACACAGCTTCAGTAAAGGAAACAGTTTCCCTCCTACTTCATCATCTTTAAAAAAAAAAAAAAAAAAAAAAAAAAAAAAGATTTATAGCAGCCTTTTTTGAAATAACAAAGAAATGGAAACAACAAAATAAATTTTTCATCACTTGGGAAATGACTAAACAGATTATGAAATATGGATTGTTATAATATTATTGGGCCACAAGAAAGAATGAATATAAAGAATTCAGGGAAGTTTAATAGAACTTGTAGGAATTTATATGGAGCAAAGAGAGCAGAAGAGTAATTTACATCAATGGTTCTCAAAGGGTGGTCTAGTGACCTAGAGGAGGAAGAGGAGAAGGAAGAGGAGGATAAGAACCAGGAAGAATTACATTCAAATCCAGCCTCAGGTAATTATTAATTCTCTAACTCCATGTCAGTCATCTAACCACTCTGTGCCTCAGTTTCCTTCTATGTAAATTGTGATCATGGATTTGATGGCTTCTAAGGTCCCTTCCAGTTCTAAATCATGATAATTTATGACTTTCATTGGTTGAGAATTGATTTTAAACTAAAGGTGGGCAGATTACTTAAAAGAAAAATTTACCAACTCTTTCATCCCCATTTAGTGCTGTATTGCAATCAGACTTCCCAATATGGTATTATTTCCTTCTTGCAGCAATCTAAAGAGTCAGATGAAACCACATAGTGTGTTTACAGTCATAATGAAACTTATGACACAATTAAGCAGTCAGTAAGTTTCAACTGCCATGGAATTTCAATCTCAGTGGTTTTAGAACTGATGATATCCATTACATAATGACCCAAAGATAGATTTCTGGTGCTGAAATATATGAATTATATTCTCCAATTTGACTGATTGTTCTCAAATACCCACTTCTTTTTTGCTATATATTTAATTAAAGCCAGTTTTCTACAGTCACCACCAAATGAATCACTGAGAGAAGAGGGGATCAAAAGTCAACATTTTTCTTTTTCTTTTAATGAAATTTATTTTTTTTTTCATTGAATAAAAACCTATTTCTCCCCACCTCCAACCTTTCCATGCCATGGGGGGGTAAAAAAAGAAAAAAAAGAAACCAAAACCCTTGGAACAAATAAACATTATTGAACAAAATTAATTTCCACATTAGCCACAACCAAAAACAAAAACAAAAACAAAAAACAACCATGTCTTGATTTGTCCCTGAGTCCGAAAGTGAAACCCATTATTTTTTGTAAATGATGCAGATAAAAGGGAATTGTTTCTGATTTTTCCTGAATAAAACAGTTTCATACTTCAAATCATATAATTATTTACTATCCCTTCATTTCATTCTACTCTTTGTAGAGCTTTTATTAATTAACAAAAAATACTACCATAGCATTTCTAGATACAAAAACTAGACTTTTTTCTCAATTTAACTGGATAATTTGCTTTTGGTATTTTCTTTGGATTGTAGAGATGTGATTTCTTGGGCAAACTCAGGAAATCAACATTGTATTTTATGTTTCTCTTAGAATATATTTCTTCTTTTCCACTTTCAGCTCTTTAGAGCTCAATAAGTTTCTCATGCTAGGATCTTTCTGTATTCTACAAGGGTTGACTCCTATTGAGTTGTCAAATTCCTATTCAGTTCAATCATTTTTCATTCATGTAATACTTTTTATGACTCCATTTGGGGTTTTCTTGGCAAAGGTACTAAAGTTGGCCATTTTCTTCTCCAGCTCATTTTATAGATAAGAAAATTAAGGCAAACAAGATAAAATGACTTGCCTAGGATCATACATCTAGTAAGTATCTGAAACAATACTTGAACTCATGAAGATGAGTCTTCCTGACTCCAGATTGGGCACTCTAACCACTGGACCATGTGTCCTATTCTTAGTCATCTCCTATGGATTAAATCCTGGTTATTTCAGAAGTGGAATAACCTCTGGAACCAATAATCTAATATAGTATAGTTGATCCTATAAATTTAACAGTGTTACCCTTAAGCAAGAATGTGCTGGTAAATGTTTAACATTTGGGTGGGGGTAGGATAGGGTTGGAACATGTACTGGTGACATGCTTTTAAGTTTAATCCAAATCATTAATATTTCTCCATCACTTTCTTAAATCATACAATGAACAAACAATAAATCATGCCCTGATTTTGTACTGTGTTTGGAGTCCCCATGTGTAAATGCTCACAATTACTTTGGAGCCAGATTAGTTCCCATAACACAAAGGAAGAGGAAAACTGGGTATGAGTCTAGATCATTTAAGGACATATTTGGGGGGTCTGAGGATCTGGATTCAAATCCCACCTCCACTTCTTAGTCATTTCAAAGTAACTTTGGCAAAGACACTTAGCCTATATGGTGTTCCCTTGTAAAACAATGCGACTGGGGCAGCTAGTTGGTGTAGTGGATAGAGCACTAGAGCACTGACCTCAGACACCTAACACTTCCTAGCTGAGTGACCCTTTTTTTTTAAACTCCAATTGCCTCAGCCAAAAAAAAAAAAAAAAAAAAGAGGATTACATGAGACATATCTAAGGCTTTTTTCAGCCCTAAATCTTTGGATTCATTCCTTCAACCTTATAAATAAGTCATTTAATTTCTCTTTACCTCAGTTTCTTCATAGATCCTTTCTAACTCCTATGGATCTTACAATCCTATTTTCCTTAATTCAGAAAGTAGTTTTCTTTTTCTTTTTTTTTAAATTATTTTTTATTATATATATTTTTATAATATTATCCCTTGTATTCATTTTTCCAAATTATCCCCCCCTCCCTCAACACCCTCCCCCCAATGACAGGCAATCCCACACATTTTACATGTGTTACAATATAACCTAGATACAATACATGTGTGTAAATACCATTTTCTTGTTGCACAATAAGCATTAGATTCCGAAGGTACATGTAACCTGGGCAGACAGACATTAGTGCTAACAATTTACATTCACTTCCCAGTATTCCTTCTCTGGGTGTAGTTATTTCTGTCCATCATTGATCAACTGGAAGTGAGTTGGATCTTCTTTATGTTGAAGATTTCCACTTCCTTCAGAATATATCCTCATACAGTATTGTTGTTGAAGTGTATAGTGATCTTCTGGTTCTGCTCATTTCACTCAGCATCAGTTGATGTAAGTCTCTCCAAGCCTCTCTGTATTCCTCCTGCTGGTCATTTCTTACAGAGCAATAATATTCCATAACCTTCATATACCATAATTTACCCAACCATTCTCCAACTGATGGACATCCTTTCATCTTCCAGTTTCTAGCTACAACAAAAAGAGCTGCCACAAACATTTTGGCACATACAGGTCTCTTTCTGCTCTTTAGTATTTCTTTGGTAGTAGTACTGCTGGGTCAAAGGGTATGCACAGTTTGATAACTTTTTGGGCATAATTCCAGATTGCTCTCCAGAATGGTTGGATTCTTTCACCACTCCACCAACAATGCATCAGTGTCCCAGTTTTCCCACATCCCCTCCAACATTCATCATTATTTGTTCCTGTCATCTTAGCCAATCTGACAGGTGTGTAGTGGTATCTCAGAGTTGTCTTAATTTGCATTTCTCTGATCAGTAGTGATTTGGAACACTCCCGAATGTAGTTTTCTTTGGTTTTGTGCAAATTTTTCAGTCAAATCCATAGCATATACATATGGCTTTGCTTTGTTTCCATTCCCAGATTGTTCTTCCCTGGTACTTCTGCTGCTGTAGAACCTCTTCAGAGATGCCCATACATAATAGTTTTAAAAGCAGATTTGATAGGTGGGGAAGCATATACACCATATTCACACAAATTCTGCTTGTGCTCTCTATTCCATCATCTATAGTTGTCAAAATTATATTTCTAAAACAAGTTTGTTATTTTAGTTAGACATCTCAACTTCCTACTCCCTCAATGGCTCCCTATTATTTAGTATAGTATATAGAAGGTATATGGGATATTCAAGGAGGACCTCTCTTGTGTGCGGGTTTGCCAAGTGTTTTTCAGTGCTATTCGTCCACCTTTAGTATCCACCTGTCATCCAATTATCAAGTGTGACTTCAAGTTGCTGTAGCGTGCACAGCAGTCACAACCTTGTAAAACTGTCTCAACAGAAATGCTATATCAGGTTGAGAGTAACCAGGAGGCTACAAACCCCTCGGTGGGCTAGGGGAACATCTACCCCAAGCATGTGAAGACTTCCTCTGGTGCAAAGGGCAGATAAGAACAATTTGTTCCAAAAGCAATGAAGGTGGTTGAAGAAGGCACTGTAGATGCTTTGAATATGGTCAAACACTGAAGATGCCAACATCATCACTACATCTTGGGCCATCAACAGTAGTCTTGAGTTTTTTCCTACCATTGGATCTCAATGACTCAAGAAGAGGGAGATTGATGATTTTGTACATCTGTGTACATTGTGATGTCATTAATCCTCTTTAAAAATGAATGATGAACAATAGCAACATTACTTAGTAGGGTGATTCTCAAAGTATAATCTAAGGACCTCTTAAGGTCCCTTAGATATTTTCAGGATTCTTTCTGTCCTCTGTTGCTAATACTTTAAGTTACTTTAAAGGTACAGAAAAGATGGGGCCATTTCAGGAATTTTGTTTGCTTGACTATATTTATTAAAAAGATCTTGTTTTGTCTCTGTTTTATTTTTTCTAATGGAAATGATTAGAGTGGGTTAAACTGAAAAAAATGTAGATAAATTACTTTGTATTTCTTTTTACATATTTTGTATTTACTTATGTATATATTGTATCTTTCAAGAGAAGGTAAGCTCCTCGAGGACAGAAACTGTTTCACTTTTGAAAATCCCAGTAACAAGCACAGTAGGAATTTAATTTATCCTAAATTAAATTGGAAAATGACAATATCACCTAGCAGAAAACCAGCAAAAACAATGCTGTGGATCAGGTAGGAATGAAAGATTACAAGGGCACTTCACTAGTATGTATCAGGCAAAAGAGGTTTTATACATGTCATCCTCCTGGGAAAATCCTGATGAATCATCAGCTGTTTGAGAAAGAAGGAAATTATCCATCCCTGCTGAACAAATTAATTATCTGCAATAAAGAGGTGCCATAGGGAATTTGAAATTGTCTTGGTTTCTCAACTACTATTGTGACTTCAGTTAAAGGAAAAAAAAGCTCCACCTCTAAGATTTCATCATTTGGAAGCATCTATGAGAAACTGAACCCTCTCTCTAACAGCACATTCTATGACTATCTCTATCAATTCCAACTTACTAGAGGAGCCAAGTCAAATGTTCCCTTCTTACTTTGTTTTTTCCCGGGGATTCCCAAGTTTATTAAAAAGATTAAAGTTGCAAAGATTAAGCTGCAGTTCTTGGTGTTTTGGAGCTCAACAGTGAGCTGGGCATATTGCACATTCAACAAACTGCCCAAGTCCATAAGCATTTTGATGATTTCCTCAGAGATAGTTGTCCCTCCTCTATCTCTTTCTGCTTCTTGAAGTTTGATACTTCTCTGCATTGCAGCAGATAAGGAACATATTCCATAATCTCCCTATGGATCTTCTTTCTGGGAATGATGACAATCTCCCTACACATAGGTTTGTGTATGAGAAAATCACTTTCCAGGTGTCTACATTGTTTTTCAATCACTTTTCAATCATGCCCAACTCTTTGTGACTCCATTTGAGGTTTTCTTAACAAAAATACTCTTCTCCAGCTCATTTTACAAATAAGAAAACTGAGGCAAACAGGGTTAAATGATTTGCTCAGTATCATACAACTAGGAAGTGTCTGAAGCTAGACTTAATTTTATGAAGATAAGTTTTCCTGATTCCAGGGCTGGCACTCTAACCACTGTACAAGGTAGCTCTAGTAATGTTCAATTATAAGTCCCAGCTACCTTCCTTATGGGATTGATTGAGACTCATCTCACAAGAACTTTTGAGGTAAAGGAGAGATCTATGTTTTTTGTTTTTTTTTTTTTTTGTTTTCTTTTTTTTCTAAATCTCTTTAGGAAGCAATTTATAAATCTTTTTTTCTTTTCTTTTTTTTTCTTTTTTCTTTTCTTTCTTTTTTTTTTTTTGCCAACCTTAAGCCATAGGGAACCATCTCTATAGAGATGTGAGATGAATCCTTATGATCATATTATCAAGAGAAAGGGAGAAGAGACAAAAGAAGAGAATATTTTTAAGACACACATCTACTAAGTAGTTGGGAAATTGGTAAACGATCCAGCAAAAGAGACCAAGAAGAAGTGACCAAACAGGTAGGATGAGAAGTCAAAGGAGGAGAGACTCCAGGAAAGTAGTGAAGAGAAAGAAGGAAAGGGGTTAGTCAATAGTGTCAAAAGGTCAAAAAGGATGATGTCTGAGAAAGGGTTATTGGATTTGGCAAATAAGTGTTTGTTGTTACCTTCTGAGACAGAAATATCAGTGATGACATCAACAGGCCAATTGCAAGGTTATCTGACTCCAAAACTCATGCTATACTGTTAATATTTCTTTTTTTAGTTTTCCCACTATTAATATTTCAACAGCTAGATAGTGCAATGGATAGGATGTCAGGCAAAGAGTCAGGAAAAGCTTGAGTTCAAATCTAACCTCAGATATTTACTAGCTCCATGGTCCCAGGAAAGTCATCTCATGTCTGTTTGCTTCCTTTTCTTCCCCTTTAAAATAGGCATGATAATAGTATCTATCTCATAAGGTGATTGTGAGAATCAAACTAAGTAATATTTGTAAAGTATTTTAGCACAATGTCTGACACAGAACTAGCACTATGTAAATCAGGGGTTCTCAAACTATGGCCCGCAGGCCACATGTGGCACGCTGAGGACATTTATGCAGCCTGCCAGGTTATAGCAAATGGGCTGAGGGGCAGAGATAGTGTGTGAGTTTTTGTTTTCATTATAGTCTGTCCCTCCAACAGTCTGAGGGAAGGTGAACTGGCCCACTATTTAAAAAGTTTGAGGACCACTGTAAAATATTTGTTATTAGTGTTATTGTTATTATTATTTCATGATTCGAGAACACTAGAAAATTACTTGGAGTAGCAGGTCACTGTTGCATTTTCCCCCCAGCCTAGAAAAGTGATGTGAAAATGGAAGTTCTGTTACATAAAAGCCATATTGTCAACATTTATGTTTATATAATATCACTAGCAAAGAGACAAGCACAAGTCACCCCTAAAGTCCACCAAGAAAATACCCAGTTGGTCTTTGGTGTATGGCTTCAGAGACTCATGGTTCTTGGTGATTAAAAGGGTTTCAAGAAATCATTTGATCTAGGTTCTGCCTCAAGAAGTAAGTGGAAGGTGAAGAAGTAGAAATAGGAAATAGACTATTCTTTGTAGAAGTTTGGCATTTTAAAAAATTGGAAGATATAGGACATTTGCCTTAGGAACTGGCAGGGACAAGAAAAGGTGTTTTCATGATATGGTAGCCTTAAGCAAGTTTGTAGGCAGTTTTCTCTGTTCCCTTCCTTTTATTTATCTCATCTAAATCTTCTTTTAGGTCATCTCTCATCCCATCTTGTCAGAAGAGACTACAGTTGTTGTCTACTGAAACACCTTCACCCTTTTTATAAATGAAACTAACTCTATTTTCATATCTTCACTGAACTACAAAGCAGTCACTTTCATAAGTTCAGATTTTTCAAATACCAATAGGGCACATAAGGTAGGAAGCTAGTTATGTTTATACAAAATTAAACTATTAATACTTTTTCTACAGCAGTAGTCACAGAGCAAGAAAGCCAGGACAAATTGGCTTTTTTTCTGGAGCTTTTCCATAAAAAGACCATAAGTGGTCAATTTTTATTAATATGGATAGATTAACCAAAATAGAGCTATAAAGAATGTAAATGTGTAAAATAGATTCTTGAGGGACACAAAAATAACGTGTTGGAAGTTAAGTTTTTCTGCATCTTCTATTTTTTTTTCTCATATTCATGGAATAGTTGATAGAGAAGCAGATAAAGTTCTGGGACTGGAGTCAGGAAGATCTGAATTCAAATCTATTTATTTTTATTATTTTATTTATTTATTACTATTATATGTATTTATTATGTCTATAACTATTTTATTTTCTTTCTATTATATTAATTACTATTGTTATATTGATTAATATTATATTTATTACTATTATGTGTTATTTATTTATTTATTACTATTATGTTTTCAAATCTAGATATGTATTGTGTGATGTAAACCAAGTCACTTAATTTCTGTTTACTTGAGTTTCAAAACTAAAATGTGGATCAAAATATAAACTACCTCTTAGATAAGTTGTAAAAATTATATTTTGAAAAAGGATTTAGTATTCAAAACATAGGCACTACATAAATGGTTGTTCCTTCCCTTCTCCCTTTTCCTGCACTATTGATATATCTAATTTTAAAATGTCTCTAAGTATAACTGAATGTTCAAAGTATTCTCATGTATGGATCTTCTGCAGCTTCACCAAAGACAAGCTCTGGGTTCTTAGGGATTTTGCAATAAAATTCAGAAAAAGTAAAATCTAACCCCAGGTGAAATGATCTGTGAACTATAAGTTGCATCTGTTTTCTTGTTGATGATAAATGCTTTTTGATGAGCTTCTTGGAAACTTTTATTTATTTTTTGTCATCCTTACAAGTTATTTCAGCAAGATACCAGAAGCAATCATTATCTCTTCATTTTCAAAAAAGAAGACCTTGCTCCATAGATCATTTGCATTGGCTAGCAAAAACAAATACCAAAAACACAAAGAAGTAGCATAGACAGATCTTAGTTTACATTCGATTTGCTCTTAATATTCTCCAACCAGCTGCATCACCTTGGAGGTACTAAATGATGGAAACAATCCTATAATCTAACCTTCATTTACTACCTTACTCCCTCACTCCAATTTCATTTTGTTCTTGATGGCCTCAGAGAACAGTTTGGTTTCTTTGTTAGAAAGCTTGATCCCTGCTAAATCACCTGGTATGGCCACATTGAAGAGCAGTTGTTTTCTACTCTATCAACTTCTTCTGGATCATTTCTGTCTTCTCTATAGTGGACAGACTGTGGATGGGATGGGAACAGCCATATAAGTGGCAGAAGTAATAGTAGCATCTGGACACTAGGGAAAAAGGAGAAATTCCAATGGACTTGTGATAGAGTCATCTGCACCCAAAGAAAGGACTATGGATCACAAAATAGTATTCTCATTTTGTTGTTGTTTGCTTGCTTTCTGTTTTCTTTCTCATTTTTTTTCCTTTTTGATCTGATTTTTCTTGTGCAGCATGTTAATTGTGAAAATATATATAGAAGAATGACACATTTAACATATATTGGATTACTTGCCATCTAAGAGATGAGGTGAAAAGGGAGGGAGAAAAACATTTGACACACAAAAATTTGCAAGGGTGAATGTTGAAAACTACCTTTGCATATCTTTTGAAAATAAAAAGCTTTAAAAAAAAAAAAAAAAAGAAAAAAGAAAAAGAAAAGGAAGAAGCATGGGGAAGGGGGAGGCGGAGACAGGAGAAACTCCACCCAGATAATTAAGATTCCTGAAATTCTTTATCTTTTAGATCTTCAATCACCAACACCCAGTCTTCACTCTTTTAAGATGGACATTATTATCCTAGTCAGATTCCTTCATCTCTCCATTTAATTTTCTTCCCATTCTGCTTTGTATCATAGAAGAAAAGTCACCTTTCTCTTTTTGAACATAAATAAGAGCTATAAACCCTCAATTCTGGAAAAGACATCACATATCATCTAAATCAATGATCTATCAAAAAAAATTTTATTACGTAAACCCATTAGGGAATAAAAGTTTGAGCATTCACTTCCAATATGTGTATTTTTACTTATAAAGAATATAAGCATTATTACACTGTTATATATATTTTTAAACTTACATGAAAATAGATATTGTAAGTTCAACATTTTTTAAAGTCCATAATAATAAAAGAAACTTTAAAAAGATAAAATAAATATTTTAAAGGATAAAACAAAGATGAAATTATATTTTATTATTAATGGTACACAAAAAGGTATTTGCTCTCACTAAAATATTATTAATTGTTGTTGGTACTATTAACATGATATAGTATTAATCATTGAGGTTATACTATTTTAGTAAAGACAATATAATTGAATATGTCTTTTTTAATGTATTGGTTTAACACTATGATATATTGATTCAAAGGCTGGTTCTAAGTTCAATTTAATTCTACATTTGGTTTTGTTGGTTGTGATCATGAAAAAGACAGATTGCAAAGATTCAAAGCTACATAGATTCAAATGGAAGGATATCACTGGCACAAGTTGCTAAATCATGTTAATCGTGCTTCACTCACCAAACATGCAAAGTGTTTCATTGAAATTCAGCTAGTAAATAGTTAGATTCCCTGATATCAATCACTGGTTTTATGAATTAATTTAAGAGTATTGAATTTTTAAACTTTCTAATAGAATCCACTGAAGTTCTTAATCTCAAAGGTCTTCAAACAAGTTAGAAAATTCTGTTTCCAAAGATAAGAAATAACAAATATGATGAATACAGAGAAGTATGGAAAATGTTGCATGAACTGATGAAGACCAAAATAAGCAGAGCCAAGAAAATAATAACATATAATGATTACAACAATGCAAATGGAAAAAACAAATCAAAAACAAGTGAAAGAGAATGCTACAAAGAAAAAGCACATCTCCAAAGAAAAAGTATGAAAAGATATCTCCTCCAGTTTTGGATCATAAAATTATACTTTATTATATTGGATAGTTTTCTAAGGGGGGGAAGAAAACTTGGGTTATAATAGCATCAAAACTTTATTTTGAAAAAAGAAAAAAATCAATAAATTCTATTTCCAAGTTGTTTTTATCTATGCAAATATGAGAATTTTTTTTTATAGGTACCTCATTTATAGTATTTTAAGCAACCCAGAGAGACTTCTCTATGAGTGTCCTGGGAAAGAGGTTAGTCAGCAATATCAAATAGAGCATAAAGATCAGGAAGGCTGAAGAGTGAGAAAAAACTTGATAAATAAGAAATGATAACTTTGAAAAGAGCAATTTCATTTGAGTGGAATAAAAAATAAGGAGAAATTTGAGAAATGGGAGAGTGAGAGATGGGGGTAATAGATAAATTTGAATTTTTCAAAGAGATTAGAGCAACTTATCAGCAGAATCATATACTATGATCAAGTGGGATTTATAATAGGAATGCAGGACTGTTTTCAATATCAGGAAAACCATTGCCATAATAGATCATATTAATAACAAAACCAACAGAAATCATATGATAATCTCAACAGATGCAGAAAAAGCTTTTGACAAAATACAGCATCCAGTCCTATTAAAAACACTAGAGAATAAGAATAAAGAGTTTTCCTTAAAATAATAAGCAGTTTCTATCTAAAATCAACAGAAAGCATTATTTGTAATGGAGAGAAACTGGACTCATTCCCAGTAAGAACAGGGGTGAAACAAAGATATTCATTATCGCCACTATTATTCAATATTGTACTAGAAATGTTAGCTTTAGCAATAAGAAAAGAAAAAGAAATTAAAGGATTTGAATAGGCAATGAGACAAAACTACCACTCTTTGTAGAGGATATGATGATATAGAATCCTGGAAAATCATCCAAAAACCTACCAGAAATAATTAATGGCTTTAGAAAAGTTGAAGGATATAAAATAAACCCACAAATCATCAGCATTTCAATATATTACTGACAAAGCCCAGCAGCAAGACATAGAAAAAGAAATTCCATTTACAATAACTGTAGATAAATAAAATATTTGAGTGTCTCCCTGTCAAAACAAACCCAGGAACTAAATGAACACAACTACAAAACACTTCCCACACAAAGTCAGATCTAAACAATTGGAAAAATATCAATTGCTCATGGGTAGCTGAGCTAATATATTAAAATGACAATTCTACCTAAACTGGTCTACTTATTCAGTGTCATACCAATCAAACTGCCAAAAAAAATTATTTTGTAGAGCTAGAAAAAATAATAACAAAATTCATCTGGAAGAAAAAAGGGTCAATAATATCAAAGGAATTAATGAAAAAAATACAAAAGATGGTGGCCTACCAGTACCAGGCCCAAAATTATATTATAAAGGAACAATCATCAAAAGCATTTAAAGCATTTAGTACTAGCTAAGAAATAGAATAGTGGACCAGTGGAATAGATTAGACAAACATGACACAATAATCAATAACTTTAATAATCTAGTATTTGATAAACCCCCAAACTCCAGTTTCTGGGATAAGAACTCACTATTTCACAAAAATTGTTGGAAAAATTGGAAAATAATATGTCAGAAATTTGGCATAGACCAATAGCTCATATCTCATACCAAAATAAGGTCAAAATTATTTGGATGTAAAAGGTGATATCATAAGCAAATTAGGAAAGCAAGGGATAATTTACCTATCAAATCTTTGAAGAAGGGAAGAATTTATGACCAAAGAAGAACTAGAGAACATTATGAAATGCAAAATGGACAACTTTGATTACATTAAATTAAAACGGTTCTAGACCCTTTCTTTTGAAACAGGTATTGCTTAACCAAGCCCCTAATGCCACAAAAGCCCACCTGTATTCCAGAGACAAATAAAAGAATAAAGGTCAAGTTTGCCAGGGATTTTAGGAGGATTAACAGGAGATGGGTTGGGCAAATAGTTTCTGTAAGTTATTTTTTTCTTTTGTCTATTTAAATTATCTCTCAGACTCTAAAAATTGGTTCTCCTCTTTCTGAGACTTCAGTGAGTGGACTGTCCGCTTCTCATGAGATTCTAATAAAGCTTCTGTTCTTAAAAAAAAAAAAAAAATTAAAACGGCTCTCCACAAACAAAAACAACAGAAACAAGATTAGAAGTACGAAGCTGGGAAAAATTTTCTAATCAGTGTTTCTGATAAAGTTCTCATTTCTAAAATATACAAAGAACTGTGTCAAATTTATAAGAATATAAGTCATTCCCCAATTGATTACTGGTCAAAGGATATGAATAGACAATTTTCTGGTGATGAAATTAAAGCCATCTATAGTCATATGAAAAAATGCTCTAAATCACTATTGATTAAAGAAATGAAAATTAAAACAACTCTGAGGTACCACCTCACATCTCTCAGATTGGCTAAGATGACAGGAAAAGATCATATGTCAGAGGGGATGTGGGAAAACTGGGCCACTAATGCATTGTTAGTGGATTTGTGAAATGATACAACCATTCTGGAGAGCAATTTGGGACTATGGCCAAAGGGACATATATCTGTGTGTACACTTTGACCCAGCAGTGGTCTGTAACCCAAAGAAGTCATAAAGGAGGGAAAAGAACCCACATGTTCAAAAATGTTTGTAGCAGCTCTTTTTGTGGTAGCAAAGAATTGGAAAATGAGTAGACACCCATCAATTGGGGAACGGTTAGATAACTTGTGGTATATGAAGGTAATGGAATATTATTGTTTTATGAAAAATGATGAACACGCTGATTTTAGAAAGGCCTGGAAAGATTTATATAAATTGATGCTGAGTGAAACAAGCAGAACCAGAAATACATTTTATACACTAATAGAGAGATTGTATGATTATCAACTATGAAAGACTTGGTTCTTCTCAGTGACTCAATAATCCAAGACAATCCCAATAAATTCTGGCTACCATCTGCAAACAAAAAGAGAACTATGGAGACTAAATGTAAATCAACACGTTATGTTCATTGCTTTTTCTGGGTTATTTTTTCTTTCCTGTGGTTTTTCCCTTTTCTGATTTTTTCTCTCTCAACATGATTCATTAAGAAATATGTATTTAAAAGTTAATATACAAATATAACCAGAAAAAATAAATTAAAATGTTGAGAGAGAGACAGAGACAAAGAGAGACAGAGAGAGAGAGGGAAAGTTTTAAAGAGGGACATGGTTTGGAGGAAAAAATAATGTAATGAGATATGTAATGGAGATTATGATTTATCCATGCCTGCTCATCCTGTGCTTTTCCTCTTTCCCACAAATCTAGAATTTTAAAAAGTATCATATCTTACTTGCTAACCAACTTGTATTCTACTTCAGATGGTCATAGGGTATGTCAGATAAACAGAAATAAATATAATACAAAGTAACATAAGAATGGACAGAATATTCACAACTGAGAAAACTATGAAAAGAGCCCTCACCATTGTGATGACAGTGGAGGATATATAGTGCTTGCGTTGAGCCTCAAAGGAAAACAAGAATTCTGGAGGCAAGTAAGAAGGCAGTGTATTCTAAGTACGAGAATGGACTTTGTAAAAGCATGTCAAAGTATTCATCCAGTTTGGCTCAAACATTGAGTTTACAAAACATAATAGCATTAAATCAGACTGAAGAGGTATAGTGGAGCAAGAATGTACATGATCTTAAATGTCAGTTTGAGAAGCATATGATGAAGTATATTTGTTCTAATTGTCCTAATGCCTGCAGCATGCTGTCTTCTTATCTCTGCCTTTCAGTCTCTTTCTCCTCTAAGAGCATGCTTAATCATTAGCCCTCTCTAGTATTCTTCTTTTCACTCTCTCATTCTCTATCTTCTTTCTTTCCTACAATCATGCTAAAGTCAACTAATTCCTTTAAAATGTTACAACTTTGCAGTCCCTGCAAGCTATTATCTTCTATAATCCCACTCTTTTCCTATTAAACTTCTACAAAGAATAGCCTTCTATTTCTTCATCTCCCACCCACTTCACAACTCCTTGAAATATGGTAGGTCTCAAGGTGTGTTCACAAATCTTAGCAGCCAAACCCAATGACTTTTTTTAGTGTTCAATCCTTTTGACTATGTTGATCAACCCCACATACACATACATACATGCTCTCATTCTGAGTAATTTCTCCTCCTTTTGCATCTTGTCCTACCAATTTGACCACTACTTCTTAGTCTTATTTGCAAGATTACCCATTCCTTACCCTCATCAGGCTTACATTCTATTGGTAAAAACCATAGGTACACATAAAACTGAAAACAGTGTACATCAAGAGAATTTAAGGCAGCATGACATAATCTGAGGCACTCTAAGAGTCAAGAAGACCTGAGTTCAAATCTTGAAACTCTAAAGCTATAATTGATAGAGAAGTTACTAATTATCTACAAGAGTGGAGGTGATTCCCTCACCAAGAGTTCCTTTTACAAGTGAAATCACAAGAACAGACTAAAATTGTGTTTTTAAAAACATACAAAATAATTTGTTTTTACATATGTCAGAGAAATTTGTATTTCTATAAACTGATGAATGAAATGAGTAAAGCTAGTAGAATGTCTTATATAATAACACTATAAAAACAAATAACTTTCTAACCTGTAAGAAGTGTGATCAACACAATGACCATCCATGATGTCAGAGCACTGAAAATAAACATAGTATCCTTGAAAAGAGATGATATTTGGGTGCAGCTATCTTTTTTTAAGAAACATATTTTTTATAAATGATCATTAAGAGAATTTGTTTTTCTTGACTAAGCTTATTCATTACCAGAAAATGTTCTTTTTTTCCAATGGAATATAAAATGAGAGGAAGAGAAATAGATTACTAATTGTAAAAAAAAAAAAAAAAAGTAGGAATGCTAAAAATGTGGATTGTTACACTTCAAATTATTGCACTTTCAGAAAGAAAGAAAGGAAGGAATCCATCTCCAAATTCAGCCTTCTTCCCACTGTTCTATTGTTCCACTTTACAATCTTTACCAGGCGAAGTGGTGGCTCCTCAGGAGGTCTCTGGAATTCTTCACAGCATTCAGGGACATGAACCTTCAATCAGCACAAGCAATAGCCTCAGGAAATACTCATTGGAGCAAACAAAAGCCTTGGATTGTTTGAGAAATAATCCTGATAATCCTCTCCTTGTTACACCCTATCATGTCACCAGATGTGTATATTTATAATATCATAGTGCATTGTTGGAATTTTTTTACCTTTGACAAAGCTCAAAGACAATAATAGATGACCAAGGAGAAATGTATGTTCTGTGCCTGAGTCAGGAGAATAACAACCATTTCTGTTAAGAATGAGTAGGTAAGAATGTAATGAAGACAGGTGTCACTAATGTATATCCCTAGAAGTTATTCTTTCAATCAAAGTCAGCTTGAAACCACAGTCAGACTCTTCTTCAATATGTTGGATAAGTTCTGATGATTCTAAGTCACCAAAAAGAGAGTCTAAAAAGAAGAGGCAATGGGATGGGGGAAGTGGAAACTGAACATGGACATCAATAACTTCTGCAGCATCTCATCTCCACAAGAAAAATATGAACTAATAGGCAAATATCCTAATGCGTTCACAGTAACTCAGTACTACCTGAACTCTCTCTGCTACACTACAAAATAAATTGATGTGCATCAAACTTCTCCTATGTTTCTGATTCACTGAATTAATGTTTATTTAGGGATTTATTTCCCAATTACATCTTAATTATGTTCCTGCCCCATTTTGGAGTATTATGGACCTACAATGAAGGTAAAAGACTCCTACTTGATACCTCTAGCTAAAAAGATCTGTAATAGAATCATGGACAACGGTAGAAAAGAATAACAGCTATTCCAAAGACTTGCATTTTAATAAAGATCAAACTTTTAAGTCAAAAGGAGCAAATGCTGGCTAAATTTCAACTCACAATCAACCACTATAGGAGAACTTAGGAAGTATGGGAAGAATCCTGAATCACCACTGAAGTTTTAGCTGTAATTTCTATTCTGCATGTACTAAAGGCTGGAGTCTGACCTTTAAGGAGTGAAAGATATGACAGTTCAAAAATTTAGAATTTAAAAGCAAAAACAAAGCAATCCTTATCTTTAAGAAGTTTCCATTCTACCATATTGGGGGTGACAAGATGGGACCTATCAACAAGAAATTCGGAAAGGTCATGGAGTAATTTGGGAGCTGAGCAACCACATCCCAAAAGTTTCATTTTAAGGATTATCCTCTATGACAAGTTCCTTGTAGGTACAAGCTCTATTTCCTAGTACACTGTCACTTGCAGTTAAATATGTATATAGCATTCACTGAAGACATGTTTGTTGAATTGATATGAATGGAAGTCATTTTGAGAAAGTGACCATAATCCAGCGTATAAAGTCAGGTAGCTGGTGTAGCAGAGGGAACATTGTACTTAGAATCATGATAGGCTGAGTTGGAATCCTGTTTCAGATGCTATGGTCCTGTACAAGACTCTTCACCATTATCTGACTCATTTTTCCATCTGTGAAATAATAACACCTATTTCCTTCATTATTGTGAATTAATACATGTGAAACCTTTTATAAACCTAAGAGCACTAATATTAATTCATTATTATGTATGTATACACATACATACACACACACATTTCTTGAATTTATCTTTCCTTCATTTAGGGAAGTCTACATGTACCCTCATCTCAGTGGGAGGGCAGAGACCACAGGGTGAATAAAGTTTGGTCTTCATGGAATAATTCCATGTGTCCTTAAGGAACCTTGGCACTTCCACAGAAAAGATGCTCTTGTCCTATTCTACAGTCTAACAGGATCCTATCAATGACATACTTTCCTATGACTTCATTTCACAGGAGTTCCCAAAGAATATACCTTCTTCTGATAGAATGTAAACTCCTTTAGGAAAGAGATGGTTTCATTTTTTTGTCCCTATATTCCCACCTAGCAGAGTGCCTGACACATTGCAGATACTTATTAAATGTTTGTTGATTAATTAATTGATTAATGTTTGGAACTAATTTTGCTGGTAGTGTACTGCTCTGCATATACTAGGCTGAGGGGCAGTTAGTTGGTGCAGTGAGCAGAGTGAGCCCTGAAGTCAGGAGGAATCTAGTCTCAGACACTTAACAGTTTCTCGCTCTGTGACCCTGGACAAGTCACTTAATCCCAATTGCCTCAGCAAAAAAGAAAAAAAAAAAAAATGGATTTACAGTGGATTGACAATTCCAAGGAAATTCCATCTAGTACTTGAAATATTCCAGACTTTCACATGGAGATATTTAATTCTGAAAAACAGCATAGTCTTATTGGGAAAAAATTCGCTTATATAATTTTCAAGAATTAGGAAGCTATTAAGAAAAAGTCCTGTGGGCATTAAAAGGACAATCTATTTTGACTCCTGTTTCAGCATCTTTGAAAGACAATGACAGCTGGGGGGAGAGATTTGGAAAACTTATTTATAAAATAAAATTGTTGAACAAATTACTTTGGGATAAAACTCAAACAGAACAAAGACAATAGCTTGTAGAAGTGTCTTGAATAACTTCCTAAATTCTCCAAACAACTAGTATAATTAGCATCCTAAACTTGTCCAGCTTTTCTGAAAAGGAAACTGTACAGTAAATTTAGTTGGTGTTTGTGCATGACCTTAATCTTTCACTTCCTTTCCCAGCAGAGAAGTAGAAACAGATGTTTAAAGTACGAACAATTCCTTTTCTCTGTCTCTTAGGAGACACTTAGGGCTTCATTACCAAATGCCCTTCCCAAGTTTGTTTTGCTAGTGATGTGGTAGCAAGCCTAATGAAGCAGAAATAGTGCTGGGCTTCCTGGGTAGTAATCACAATTCTTACCCAGCTATGGGGATTTTGGAAAAGTCATGTCATTCTCTGTGCAGCTCTATACTAGCTCCTTCACTGTACTGTAGTATAAAATAATGTCACAAAAACCTAATTATTGGCAATCAGGCTTTCCAGTATTCCTCAAGCTTTTAGAATAGCACTGGATAAAAAACATAACTGACAGGCATATTGGACAAGACTTTGTATGTGTTTCAATGAATCTGTCATCTTTTATGAATGGATGTTCCCTCCAATGGTATCTATTGTAATTCATTTATAATTTCCCAACCTGCTTGACTTTTTTCAATGAGTTTTTATAAATTCTCCAACATGATTTAGTGTTCAGTGAAGAGAATTTTCTATATGTTTCTTAACATTTATATGGATACCAGCATTATATTTGGGATGTCAATCCATTTTCCCTAACTCTAGCAACCAACCCACTTCCTTTTGCTTTAATAAACTTCTTTCATGATATCTTTTACACTTCTGCTTGAACACAATTCATCATAGCTAAGAGGTAGCAGACTTTTTACACCTAACATACATCTTTCCCTTGCCTTAATTTTTGTTCCTGAGAGACTGTGATATCCCTTGATTTGTATATTTCTAACATCACCTAATGGATGATTATCTTTAGGAAATAGGCTTTTATTTCAGTGAGAAGTTTGATGTTTTTGAAAGCAGGTCCAGTTTCCCAAATGCAATCTAGCCCTCTATCTTCTTATTATTAGATTTCATTGTCTATCTGCATTATCTGTCCAAGAGAACTACACTAATAGAAGACTAACTCAACTGATTAGTCAAGCAACTCCTTATCACATCCAGGACAACAGAAAAGCAAAGTAGGCTGACTACATAATTACATAACTACATAAAAGAGATTTTTTTTTTTACTCAGATACCCTTTAGATTACATATTATTTTTTCTAATTCTGAGATCCTGTGATTCTTCAATTGTGAGTCCTGTATGAAATGTTAGACCAAACTCCTTTGAATATTTGTGATTCTCCCATAAAGGCATCATGATATTCTAGGGCATGAAGTAAAATATTTTTTCTTCATAGGAACATACAAAAGAGTTCCTATTTTGTAGGAATACCCTTTTCTATTTTGCACTGGTCATCCACCATTTTTACTGGTGAAGGAGCCCTCTGAACTTTTACCATATTTTCCAGAAATATTGGACCTGGGATATGCAGAGGGCCTTGAATGTGTCAAGGATGAAACATATGCAGCTGACATAATTTATTGTTTGCATCCCAACCTGGACTCCTTGTGTGTTCTTGAGAGTTGAAGCAGCTACAAGAGAAGCACCAGCCTGCACCAGACTGATAAACTGCTTGTGCAGATAGGATCCTTGCAAATAAACAAGCCATAGGAGACTAGTCCTTTTTCCTTCTTCTATTGTTCCCTTCCCTCTTTCATGCTACTTCCCTTTGGTAAAGGATTGCCTTCCACTCCTCCCATCTGTCCTCCCCTTTTTGCAACCCATAAATATTCAAATTTCTGCCTATAATTGTACATGGCATTATCATCATTGCAGCTAGCGTTTATATACTTTTAAAGTTTGCAAAAACTGTTCATTTCTTACATCATTTCATCCTCTCAATAACCATAACTGCTGTGATGCTTTAACATTCTCACACATTTCCATGATTGTGATAAATACTTTTCCTGAGTACATTTCTTTATTGCTGCTTCCAACAAGTTTTTTGATCCTAACATGGGCATAGAAGTCATGTGCCTAGAGCTAAGTCTTTGAGGCTCTGTCAAATTTTTTTTAATCTTCTTCACTTTTTAGTCAATTATGTGACTTTAAAGATATGGTCACTTGTAGATTATCATTTGCAAAAACACTGCCTGCTTCCTTCTCATTTTTATATAGAAGGACCTTAATACATATGTTGAATTTTTTATTACCTTAGAGATATTTAATTTATTACTCACATTTATAGGAAAGAAGGGTATCTTTGATTTAGCTTGCTAAATCATAATGTTCACTTTTCAGTCCCATAAGCCAATTTTACAAAATTTTTATTAAAATTCAACTAGTAAATGTCTCTTTCCTGATTTCTATCAGCTGTTCTACAAATTAATCAGAAAGTTTCACATTTTTACATTTTTTACAAATGGGTTCAAAATCCCCTGAAACTCTTCTTTTGAAAGACTCAAGCATTCTATTGTTTCTGTTTCTATGTTATTGATGTATGGGAGTTTTACAAATGATACACTCACACCATTTTTGGCAACAAAATCTTGGTTTACCAAAAAAAAAAAAAGAAAATTGAGGCATTGTATCAAGAAAATTTGTGGATATTTTAAATGGAATAGGCCATTACTAATTGGAATTGTTCAAGCAAACTTCAAATATCAGGTTTCTTATACTGATGAATGAATGATGAAAAATTTCAGCTTTATATTGTAGAAAAATATGGATCCTTAAAGCCCAGCATAGAACTAACACCAAAGGGGAAATTCATAAGAATTCTACAAAGAGAGAAAAAGGACTCCCAGCACCAGAATTTTCATATACTCTTTTGCTATAAGTGGTTCTTACTCATGTGCCACAGTACAAATGATTTTAGATCAAACACAAACAAGAAAGAGTTCATATGCACCAAAATATTTACAACAAAATTTTTTGTAGTTACAAATAACTGGCCATAAAATAAGATGTCCACCAATTACAAAAGAGTTAAACAAATTGTGGTACATGAATGAAATGGAATATTACTGGTGTGTAAGAAACTATGAAAAAGATGAATACACAGCAGTGTGGGAAGACTTGTTATGAATTGGGATACAAAGTGAAGTAAACAGAATCAGGAAAACACTATACATAATGACTTCCAACAGTCTAAATAGCTACAACAAAACAATTAAAACACTGGATATTTTTAAATCATAAGGATCAAGTTTGTCAATAAAGAAAAGATGTAAAACTTTCTTCTTTGTAGACAGAACATAGCATATAATATGATTGGGATTTTTGATAATATTTTAGTTTTACTGTATTCAGGCTAATTTGCTGAATTCTTCCTCCCCCCCCCCTTTTTTTTTTCTATTCCTTGTTATAAGTTTTCCTCTGGGAAGAAATGGAAAAGGACATGGAAAGACCTTAGGTAACATAAGTGATATTTAAATTAAAAAATCAAAATTCATTTGTAAATAAATATTTGAATGATTTAATCAGTTTTTTCACTTTTTACCAATCATTATTCATGCCAAAAGCAGCTTTCAAGTTATTCTCAAACTTTTCTCATTTGACTTTTCCCTTTCCTTTCCTATTATCCTTAGTAACTTGTTTTCCTATTAATGACCCTTCTAACTCCCTAATTTCTCGACCTCCTAACTCTTGTGTCCTCTAATTCTACTACCCAGTTGGAATAGTCAAAATCTTCCATTTTAACATTGCTCAAAAACATCGCTCAAAACTGTTCAATCTCCATGATCTTGAACTCTGAAGTTCCCCTTCCTGACCACATCTGTAGTCAGTTCACCTACCCCAATCCCTCATTCCTATTCAAATTTATTTTTATCCTCATAATTATCCTCATCTGCTCTTTCAACCACATTGTATAATCCCTAACCTGCTTTCCTAAACTGGGTAGTTCTCAAGATCAGCTGCTTAAAAATACTTACCACTACTACCCGGGAATGAATACTACCTAAGACTCATCTATTGTTCAGTAAAGGCTTTAATCAATTTTATTTGATTCCTATCATATTTCTCCAAAATACCATTACAAACTTTTTTTTTTTTTTTTTTTTTTTTTTTGCTTTAAGTCCTCAGCTTCCTCCAATTCCACCACACCAGATTCTCTAATGGTGGTCTTGCCTTCTCTCCAAAGGGAAGAGAGATGCCATCAGAGAGGATCTCCCTTCATTCCTCTCTTCCATCTCTCAAATTGTACCCTTTATTTCATTCTTTTAATCTCACACAAAGTAGCCTACTAACACTTTCACCTCTGCCATTTATTCTATATTTTCTTGTCTCTTTCTGGACCTTGTTCCATCTATCATCTCTTTTATTTCAAGTATCTTCAGCCTCTTCCTTTCTGATTATTCCTTCTTTCCTGCTAATGATCATGTTCAAGTCTCTTCTATCTTACTTTAGATCTTTACTTTAAATCTCATCAATATGGCTATTTCTTTTTTTAAATTTATTTTTTATTAATTTTATAATTATAACTTTTTTTTGACAGTACATATGCATAGGTAATTTTTTTTTTTTTTTACAACATTATCCCTCGTACTCCCTTCTGTTCCGAATTTTTCCCCTCCTTCCCTCCACCCCCTCCCCTAGATGGCAGGCATTCCCATACACAATATGGCTATTCCTTTGGGTTTTTTATGGTTATCAGTGAAGCAGTTGGGCTATTCTTCTATTATTCCTTACATATGTCACATGACTGATTTGCCTTCTTTTCCAATCATTCACTTATTTCGTGATAACCCTTATACTACTTCTTCAGTATCATCAGTTTACCTCAATAATCAAGACTTTTGGATTATCTCCCATGTGAATTTCTAGAGATTATATATAGTATTCCAAGATTTTCAATCATAGAGTAATATTTGGAGAACATTTCTCTGACAATTTTATTAAGTAGTAACTTTTTACTTTAATAGTTGGAGTCTTTGATTTTATTGAATATTGGTACTATGTTTCTTTCCTTTTTTTTATTGTGTACCTAATCCAATATACTGACTGACCATCCTATTTATTAGCCAGTTGTTTCAATGATTATTCCTCCAATTTAGAAGTGCATCTCAAAGGTTACTAAATTGTACATTTGACTCAGTAATTATTATATTATGTTATGTCATAACATATTTTGGAGGCCTACAAATCCAAAGAGAGCAAAAAAAAAAAAAAAAAAAAAAAGGAAAAGAATCTATGTGTACAAAAATTTTTATAGCAATTCTTTTTATTTTGGAAAAAATTGGAAATTGAAGAAATACCCATTAAATAGGAAATAGATGGACTAAATATGGCATTTAAATGTCATGGAATAGTATTGTATATATTTTTCTTTTTTTATGCTGAGGCAGTTGGGGTTAAGTGACTTGCCCAAGGACAGTTTCAGAGAAAGCTGAAAAGAATTTGATGAAGTAAAAGCCAAGTGAAGTGAGCAAAACAGTTTATACAATGACAATAACAAAAAACTTTCAATAATTTAAAACCACTGTCCATCTGTGGTCCATAGCACTAATCGTGAAATATGCTGCTAATCTTCTGACAGAAAGGTGATAAATTCAGGGTGCAGAATGAGACATTATTTTTAGATCTGATCAACAAAAAAACTTATTTTTCTTACCTATGTGTATTTGTTATAAGGATTTCATTTCTTTTTTTTAACTGAGAGGAGAGATGAGAGAAAGAGAAAACAAATGCTAATTTTTTAAAAAAATAAATAAATTTTATTTTAAAAAATACAACTGCTTTTCAGGGATTCAAAGTCACTAGCAAATGAGACATGACTGATCTTTGAAAGATCATAGAGAATCTCAGACATACACAGGAGGATGAACCTTGTCTTGATTATCAATAAAAGAAAGAAAAATGGATTTTGAAAACTCTAGGCTAATGAGTTTGATATATAGAAAAGTTGTAGAACATATTATTAAAGAGAAACCTGTATACATAGAAAGAGAAGTGGTGGTCACCAAGCAACAACCATAAGTTTGTCAAGAATAGGTTATGTTAGACTAATAACATTTCCTTTTTTGATATCATTATTAGATTGATAGATTAAGATAATTCCATAGGTAAATTTTATCTTTATTTTAGCTATGTGTATGTATGTATGTGTGTGTATATATATATACATATATATATATATATAAACATAATAATATAATATAAAGAGAATAAAGTTGTGTTATTGGAGTGGTGATAAAACTTTCCTGACCATTATCTAACACTTAGCAGAAAATGATCTCTAAAGAGATAGTTATCTGATAAATGGTATTGCTATGCCCTCAAAAGCAAAGTCCAAATCACAACTTTCATAGTTTACTGAAGGGTATTGTACAGCCAACTAGATCTCATATGAGCAGCAAATTCAGAAACACAAATGCTACCATGGTCCCCTAAGGCTTTTAAGTAATGGGTTTGTTTCTTGGAGGCTGTAGAGTTCCTGGTTCTATGCTAGCCATTGACATGCCAATACAAACATTAACATCCTGGCCAATGTACGTATGATGGAACTTTTAAACTGTCTTTCCTGGATTTATGACTGAACATTGGATAATTCAACCTTGGTATTCATTCAGCACCATTAGCAATGCAGATTGCTGTAGCCCGAATGGCAAAGACCTATATTAAACAGTTTCTAGCAATTAGCCTAAGTATAACATACATTCAGGAACCTTGGGAGGCAACAATTATCTGAATAGATAACATGTCCATTGCAAATGCTAATAATTATTCTGTGATTGACTTTAGGAGAAACTCACATTATCTTAGAGCAGAGAAGAAAAGCCTAGACAAACATCCAGCAAAAATTACTAAAGGGGAAAAAATGCCATTGAGCGTAACAACATAAAGAGAATGAGGATACAAGTGACCACACTTTAAAAAAATTATTAACTCTAAACTCTAAACATGCAAACAAAAAAATTACAATAAATTATCCTTAATAAAAATATACTTTAAAAAATAGTTCCCAAAACTACTTTTGCAATTGTGCTTTCACTATACAATATTATACAATAATACATTATAGAACAAATTATACAAATTATACAAAAATTATACAAAAAAATATAATTTCATTATATAATAAATGATAAATGGATCCAATTCTACTGGAAAGCTTGAATTAGTAATTAGGCTTACTTCTACAGATAGAAATTCATATATATTAGTAATCTCAAGAACCATGAGCAGTCTTAAATAAGACATTTTATGCTCATGGATAAAATGAGAGTGATCTAGCATTAATTAAAGGAGCATCAAAGATGCTTCCCTTCCTGGAGAAAAAAAAGAGAGAAATAGACTAGATAATAATATGACTAGATGACTTTACAACTGATTGAAAAACCCAAAATGCTCAAAACCCAACTTGGTAGAATACTGTTTAGTAAAGTATGTGTCTTAGCTCTCTTTAGCCCAGTTCTCAGACATTTTTATCAGTGATTTAGATGAAAGCATAGATTGCATGCTTAACGAAGCTAGGAGGGATAGCTAATGGGTTCAATATGAAAATTAAGATATCAAGAGACTAGAACAATGGCCCAAATCAATAAGATGAATTTTAAAACATGAGGGGGAAGTATTCAGGCTTAGATAATAGTTTGTCTTTTAAAAAGATCTCCAAATACTCATAAGCTTCAGGCTGTAGGAAATCCTAATGAGGAATCCCAGTGAGTCTAGCTTTTGCCTTTGTGTAAATTAGTTTGCTGAGAACTTTGAGATGCACTCCTAGCTATCTGACAAATTTCAGGAAGTATTAGGAGAATTGGCCATCTTCTTGATACCTTAATTAATGAACATCCTTTATGAAAGGCCTGTGTTTAATCCTGACTGGCCAGTTCCTGGACTAAATATAATCCTCCTAAAGGAATAAATAGGTCCCTGTACCTGAGGAGGGCTGCTCTTCCTGTATAAACCAGGAATATTTAGTGTAGTGCCTTCTTTGTTCTCAGGCTCTAACAACCCCTTAGTGGAAAGAGGCTTTGAGAACTCAGAAAGTTTCGTATCACCTGCCTAACAAAGTCTCCCACTCAAGACTCTGGATAGCTGTGACTCTGGTTCTCCCAGCTATTGGAATTCAGCTGTTGATATTTCCTCATCCTGGTGATATGTTCCTGATAATTAGAATTGTCAAAAGTGAATTGAGCTGCTCCAAGAAAATAGTTGGTTCTCTTTCACTGGAAGTTGTCAAGAAAAGCTGTGCATTTATTTGGAGGAAATTTTGTAGAAAATATTCTTGGTTAATTGCTTTGGACTAAGTAACCTCTGAGGTTTTCTATAACTCTTAAATTCTATCATTCTGCTCTTTTCTGGTTCTACTCAAACCTCTCCAGAGAAGACTTCACTGCCACAAAAAGAGCTACTAAGAAATATTTTTGTACCTATAAGATTTTTGCCTTTTTAAAAAAATCTCTTTGGGATACAAATCTAGTAGAGTATTGCTGACTCAAAGGATATACACAGATTTTTAGCCCTTTGAACAAAATTCCAATTTGCTCTTCAAAATAGTTGGATTGGTTCACAACTCTACCAGGAATATCTTAGAGTTCCAATGTTTTCTACATCCTTTCCACCATTTATTGTTTTCCTTTTCTGTCATATTAGCCAATCTGATAGGTATGAGATGGTACCTCAGAGTTATTTTAATTACTATTTCTTACATCCTCATTTTCTACTTATTTGTACACTTATCTTCTCACCTGAAGGCAGGAATTATGTCACTTTTTTTTATATCCCCATCCCTAGAATCTAGTAAGTACCTTGAATACAAATTGAATTGTGACAATAATTCACAGTTAAAACAGCTTGCTAAAATGTAAAAAGTACTTTCTTCAGCAATCCTCTAAGGCAAGTAGTGCTAGTATCATAATCTCCAAGGTTTTTTATATGGAGAAATTGAGCCTCAGAAAGTAACTTGCACTGAGATTTGAACCTAGGTTTCTTTACTCCAAGTTAAATTAAAGAGTTAAAAGATGCGATAATGAGTTTTCAAAGTTAGGGAATCTCATTCCCTAACTTGTTTAGTTTGATCAGCTACTCTGAATTGTTTTAGTGGGGTCCTGCCCAAAATGGCATCCTGAGAGTTACCTCACACTATAAGCCAGGCCAGGAGTACAAGGGCACAACTAAGTACAGCATTTTTTCTCTCCTATGAAAACTTCTTATCCATCTCATAGGTGACCTTGAAATTATGGGGGTGGGGAGATTTATATTCTTTTCCCCTCTGCATCTGCCAGGATTTTGGGGCGTTTCCCCCACCACCCTGCCTTCCAAGAACAAACAGGCCCAAATTCTTTGTGAAAGCTCTGCCCTACCCACTCATGCCTTAAGGGTGTAATGTCTCTTGTGTACCAGCTACACTGGGGCAATCTCATCTGTCATTCTTTGCCAGGGAGATAGATGTACTAGCATGACCTGTGATATAATCAATGGATTCCTACAGGGCAGCATTGGAATATTGTTTTTTCCTACAGACAGTAGAAGTGAAGGAGAGTACAAAATCAATATAAAAATTGTTGAGTTCCAGGAAAATGAAGACATGATTTCATCCAGTATTGTTTTGTTTTTTTCATTGTTCTCATCTCACTGGGCTGAGATTCCTTCTGGACTGAGAAAGAGGAGTATCTCAAGAATAAGAGCTGAGAAAGAAACTACAAAAAAATCACAACTTGAAAAGTATTTTTCTTTTTTGTCAGCAGAAGGGAAAGATGTAAATAGTTAATGTTTCAGTGATAAAAGCTGGAGAAGAGGTTTGAAGTGGAATATGAAGTAAAGGGAAGAGCCTTTGATCACTCTCTTCAGTAGAGCAGAGATATCTCAGACCAAGAAATGGATCCTGACAAGAATACAAGTGGTCTTCAATTCTGTAATTTTATATATACATAATTCTATAATTAATCATGGCATTTAACTCATAGAGTTATTACTACACCAGTATGGGTGCTCCCTCCATGGATGTAGTTCCTACTAAACTTTATGAGTTACTGTGTCCCAAAAACATCAACACCAGGAGGCTAAACTACTGCCAATAAACTACTACAAACTCTGCTAAACTGGTCCTCAAACAATAAACAAATAATTCCCATTGGGATCTCTACATAAAACTTTTCCACTCTGGAAAGATCTGCTAAAATGTGTGTCTTAATGGATTTTGAAAACCTTGAAACTTGGGTAAGTCATTTAATCTCACTGAGCCTCAGTTGGCTTGTCTGTTAAAAATAGGAATGAAAATTACTAACATATATGAGTTTCAAAATCACATTTTACTTGTATTGTCTCATTTGATCTTCACAATGATAATGTGAGATTGGTGCTACTAGATTTTTATGTCCATTTTATAGATGAAGCACTCAGCTAGTAAGTGACTTTGGTAGGATTCTTACTCTGTTCCTCTTTACTCCTGCTCTCTAATAATAATAATTGTTGTTCAGTCATATCAAACTCTTTGTAACTCAGTAGATTATATAGCACACCAGTACTGTCAATGAAGTTTTCTTTTCAAAGATACTAGAGTGGTTTGCCATTTCCTTTTCCAAGGGATGCTAAGTGACTTGCCCAGGATCACATCACAATCAGTATCTGAGGTTAGATTTGAATTTAGGGCTTCCTGACACAAGACCCAGAACTCTATCCACAGAGCTACTGTCTGCCTCTAATAATAAAATAACTAACCTTTAAATTGCTTAAGGCATTATGCTAAACACTTCACAAATATTATTTCATTTAATCCTCACAACAACCCTGAAGATAGGTGCTAATATTATGTCTATTACGCAGATGAGAAAACTATGGCCATAAATTAAGTGCCTTGTCCAGAGTCCTAAAGCTATTAAGTGTCTGATGCAGGATTTGAATTCAGGTCTCCCTGAATCTATACCAAGCACTCTATCCACTGAGCCACCTAGTTTTCTCTTATCCAGGGAATGTGTTGATAAATGTTTTATAATTGGGTTCTGAAGAGGAAAATAGAATGCACATTTTTAATTTTAATCCACATTATTAACAAGCATACCAGATCTACACTATCAACAAAACAATAAATTAAGCCCTGATTTGCAATGGTTGCTGATTTCCAAGATGTACATATCCATACTGAAAACTAAACAAATCGCTCTCAGGTGGCTTTAGCACACCCTAGCCCTTATCTCCTCTATTTCATCTCATCAAAACAAATCAGAAGACTGGGATGACTACTAATAAATCTGTACTAGGGGCTTCGGGGAAGAGAGAATAAGGTGAGGTTGGGAAAAAGGAAGAACTGGAATACAAAATGTTGACCAAGTCAAAGAGAACAGCACACAGAACTTGGCAAGAGAGAATTAAAGGGAATCCCCAAGGCTATGAGCAGCTCAACATTATATGTACTATGCAGTACTCCAGCCTCCCTCACTGTGAGTTTTTTGCCTAAATCCTCTCAACTGTGACTCATCCTCACCAGAGGGTAGGGAGAGTCAAATCAGATCCAGGTGCTGGGCTTTAGCCTCTTCATATGTTGTATGAGTAGGTGCCTCATCCTTAAAATTAAAGCAGTCTAGCTCTGCAGAAACTTCCTATTCTATCTCTTCCTCCACATTTGGTGCAAAGAATGATGGTTTTCGGGCAAGGAATAAGAGATGGGGATCAAAATAGCTTATATGAAAGGTGACTAATGAAACAGAGATGGCTTATTTAGATTAATTTCATCAGTTTACATGCGAATCATTGAGATGGACTTCTTCAGGAGGCAGATACTGGAATGACATATGGATGAGCTAATTATTCTCTTGGGATTTTACTGTCAGGAAAAAGATGTCACCATTATGTAATTCAGTGACACTGTTCTCTACTGATTCTTCCCATATTTTATGAATTTTATGAATTGAAATCTCCTTCTTTTCCTTGTTCCAGTCCCTCTTTGTTAGCATTTCCCAGAGCTGTGCCAAGTTTCTTCTCCTCTTTCTGTTCTCTCCCTCTCTCTTTTGGCGAGCTTATCTACTCTAAAATCTATATTATCCTTTTTCTCCACGTGTCCTGTTATGCTTTAGGGCAACATTATACTTCTGTGTTTTCAGAAATGTGTCTCTGGGAAGGATTTTAGACTAGGAGAGGACATGGAAACACAGGCAGTCCTGACTTCAACTACCTGAATTAACACAGCCCATATGAGAAGCACAGATACTGATTATGATATTCTGGCAAATACTCAACAACCAGCTTTCCAAAAAGATACAACACATTTTTAAGCTTAATCTTAATTATTAAAATTTTCCTCATCACTTTCTTGAGTCTGGACAATCAAGAAAAAAAACTATTCAGGCAAGCCCTGATTTACAGCAATTTCTGAGATGTAAATACTCACAATGAACATTCAATAATTGCTCCCAAACAAAGCTAGCTTCAGCATATCCCTGCTCAAACTCCTCTCAAACCAGATTTTACGTAATGAAGGGATTGCCTGTTTCCCAAGCAAGTAACTACTACAGACTTAAAGGAGTTTCTTTTCTGATATCAACCAACCATCAATTAACAAGTATATATTAAACTTCTTGGTGACATGCGATGTTCTATATACAGGTGATAGCAAAGACAAAAATGAAACAATCCCTGGAACTATGCAAAAATAATTAATGGGGAAGTGGGAGAAAGAACAAGGAGAAGGGAGGAAAGGATAATAACCACAGACTTTGGGTAAAACCCTGAATAATACTCTTGCAGAACACTGGATAGAAACAGATGGAATGAGAATGCTGGTCTTAAATGTGCTGCTAACTTTGTTTCCATTGAACATGCCAAACTAACCCTAAGTCCAGTGTTATAGGGCCAGCACTAAAATGTGGCAATTTGAGGAAATTTGAAGTGGCCCTAATTTTCATTTCTGTTATATTTTTCCATTAAAACCATGAAATTTTTTCTGGCATATCTCTAGAAAATAAATCACTGACAGGATAAAGTTATTTGTTTTTTTCCCAAAGTTTCACTTAGAAATCATACATCATGTATTTAGGATTACAAAATACCTATAATGATCATTAAGCGGGCATATTAATGTTAAATTAGTTGTTTCCTTGGCCAAAGCACTTCACTTTTCTGATGTTCAGTTTTCTCATTTATAATATGAGGGAATTAATTCATATCATTCTTACACTAATATTCTCTATGACGTATGACTATAAAGTAATGAGACAATATTTTAAAGCTTTTTAATTTTTAAAACATATGCATAGTTTTCAACATTCACCCTTACAAAACTTTGTGTTCTAAATTTTTTTCTCCCATCTTTCTCCTCACCCCTTCCCTTAGATGGCAAGTAATCCAATATATGTTAAGCATGTGCAATTCTTCTATACACATTTCCACAATTATGCTGCACAAGGAAAATTATATCAAAAAAGGGAAAAATTGAGAAAGAAAACAAAACACAAGCAAATAACAACCAAAAAAAAGTAAAAATACTATGCTGTGACCCACAGTCAGTTTCCATAGTCTTCCCTCTGGGTACAGATGGCTCTAAAATAATATTTTTAATAAAATTTATCCAACTGCTTCTAAGTAGTCCCCTTGGTAAGCACTTATAATAGCCATTTCTGAAGAAGTATTTCTAGAATCTTAGAAGCCATACAAAGTCTCATTAGTCTTAGTCTTCTTAGTCAGCCTTGGGTTTTACCAAAAGAGGAACATTGGGCTTGATCACCATTTTATTGGCCAAACTTGTCTCTGAAATGCTGTTGACTCTTTTCAAAAATCAAGTGGCTCCTTAAAGTACAAAGATTAAAAAGCATTCAAAAGAAGGTGGCAATTAGATCAGATGATTCCAAAGGCAAGGTTTCAAAAAGACTTCAAGCAATGGCCACACCATTAGAGTAAGAGTGGAGTCATCCAAAGTGACTGCCTTGATGGAAACAATACTCATGTGAAGGTGTAAACTTTAGTATGTTATTAAAAAAAGAAAGAAAGAAAACAATACTCATGCAATGCCCTCAACACACCTTGCAGATAGATACTTGGTTTACGTGAGTCTGCATGCCTGGTTGAAAGGGTGTGTGTGTATGTGTTAAATAGGGATAAAAGAATATAACTCAACTTGTCAGAAAAACAGGAGTTGAAACCTAGAACTGTCATTACCTTTTGTTTCGCAACTCTCACCTTCTAACTCTTCTTGAGATAAAATACTCTATCCCATTCATTATTCTTTCATTAATAAAAAATATTAGCGTATTTACACATAACTCATCACTCCTTAAATCTAAATAAAAAAGTTCTCAGCACTATACAAAAAAAATTGATAGAAAAAGATATCATTTTCCCCTCAATTTCACCTTGCCTTCTTTGTAGTAACAAATTCTTGCCTATCTCCTACTTTGATTTCTCAGTACTCTAGTGTATATAATCACCTAGACATACATACACACACATATATGTAATATGTGTTACATATATGTGTGTGTACTTCCAGTATATATAAATATACATATATACACATATATGTACTCTCAGCATATATATATACATATTTATGCCTTAAGCATTTATAAAACCTAAATTTATAACAACTAAAATAAGATGACGAAGGCACAGTCCCATGTGCTTTGGAAGAGAGATGCAGATTCTAGATTTGTAGACTATAATCCCTAAAAATCAAGAGCTGTGATCTCTCTATTATTCATATCATTTCATGTTATGGAGAATCCCAAATACTAAGTTAACTGAAGTTAATGTATTGATTTGAAAAGAGAAAATTGTTGAAATATAGAATATTCTTCAAGACAATGACCAATTCATTTTATTTAAGGGTTTTTTTTTATTTAAGGGTTACCCTTTTCCTCCTCTCCTCTGTCTCCCCAGAATCTGTCCTTGTTGTGCTTTGAAAATAATGTTACCAAGGAGGGGAGAAGTTGGAATATAAGGTTTTGCAAGAGTCAATTTTGAAAAATTACCTATGCATATGTTTTGCAAATAAAAAGCTATAATAAAAAAAAGAAAGAAAGAAAGAAAGAAAGAAAATAATGTTACATTTGAGTTAAAGAAGCTGGTTTTAAAGCCTACCTTTTTCATCTGGGGACAGTTTCTTAACTATTCTGGACCTCAGCTTCCTCACCTCCAAATTGGGGGAAGAAAGGATGTGGGAGGTAGATTAAAAGATTTCCAAACTATCTTCCAGCTCTGAATCTATGACACTAAGTCACACATTAATCAGAAAATTAGACACTAGATGAAGTGAAGATTATTTTTGTGTATACACGCACATGGGCACACACACTCACTCCACAAAGACAGGAAATTTTACGATTTATGTTATGTACTTGACAGGAAGAGGACAGACTGGCTATGAAAACAAACTTGGGCTGGCAGAAGTTGGTTAATTATTTGAAGACCTGCTCTCTGTAAGGTGTTTGCATTCTCCATTTTTCTCTCCCACAAAATGTTATCATGGTAGTCCTCAGTGCCTCAATGGAGAGAACAATGGATTTGGATTGAGGAGACCTGGGTTAGAATACTTACTAAAAGTGCTTGTAGGCACTTGACCTCTCTGAAACATAGTACTTTCATTTGCAAAACTGGTCCAATACATTGTGTATTCTACCTCACAATGCTATCTTTGCAAAGCACTTTCAAACTATAAGTTGCTATATAGAATATAAACCTAAGAGTCAGTTAACCTAGACTTAAGTCTCAATTCTGTATGGAGTTGCTACTATGAGACCTCACCCTTTTTCATAGTTTTCTGGGTTTCATTGGTTTCTTGAAGATTAAAATACTGACCTATCGTATAAGAAAATTAAAAGTGGTATTGTAGTATAGTGGAAG